>NW_007249973.1:29614-78866 GCF_000164805.1 Carlito syrichta | reverse complement strand
ACACAGTGGAATATTATGCAGCCACAAAGAAGGACAAATATATGGACTTTGCAGCAAATTGGATGGATTTGGAGTCTATCATACTCAGTTCTTTATCACAGAAACAAATAACCAAGTTCCATATGTTCTCACTCATAAGATGACCTTGAACAATTGTAATGCTATAAGAAGGAAATTGGCAATACTGGAAAATTATCAGGGGAAGAGGGGGTGGGACTGGTAGTTGAGGGAAACTGCTAGGGGAGGGAGGGGTATACCTCATCAACAAGGGTGCCTGCATGATCAATGTTTGTATACCTAATCCTGAATTGTACCCCACATCTTTATTATAAATAAATAAATTTTTTTAAAAAAGAAATTCAATCTTAAAGACTTCCTCCAAAGAATATATTAGATATTTATAAGTTGTTAGGACATAAAGGAACTAGTCTATATGCCTGGTTTAAACAAAGAAATTTAAAAGTATCCTGGAAGGATATACAGGATATATTGAACGTTCCTCCAAAATATCCAAGTATCTAAGAAGGAAACCATCAATAAATATAAACTTGGTGGATTTAATTTTTTGTTACAAATAGATTTTATTGGACCTCTAAACCACAAGTATCCACAGAAGTATGCTTGTACTATGGTAGATGTAAAGATGTAACAATCCAAGTCAAAATGCTACCGATTAATCTATTCATGGATAGTGGCATTTGGAAGCCCTAGAATTATAGAGTCAGATCAGGGATCACATTTTATGGGGTAAAAGATACAAGAATTAGCTAAAAACCTAGATATATTATGGAACTTTCATATCCCTTAAAATCCCCAGGCAGCAGGCTCTATTGAAAGATGGAATGGATTATTAAAAGAAGAAATTAAATACATAGATACAAATAAGTGGCAAGAAACATTAGACATAGCAAGTTGTAATCTAAACTCTAGAGGACAGCCACAAAGAACGACATCCCTCATGAAGAAATATTTCCTTAAAAGGATCTGGAAAAGTTACCTACACCAGAAGCAAATAAAAAGAATATCTTAGAACCTAGGGTATATGTTAAAGAACAACAAGGTAATAAAATAAAATTTTCTCCACAAGAAAACGTAGCCACAGGCGATGACAACATCTATTGGCTAAGAATGGACATTGAGCCCTTACTCAAAGGAAGGCCTCCCACCTTTACATCAGAAGAGAGTAGGATCTTTCTTGTGGAACAAGAGAAAGAAACCCAAGGACAATAACTGACTCCTATAAAGAAGAGAAGATTAAAACTCATAGAGGACTCGGGAACTGAATGGACTTGTGGACTTGCTACTTTATATTAGGATATATGTGTGCAGTGCTAAATTTCATGATTTTAACTTGTTAAATTTGAAAAACCAAATTATTCAGTAAAACACATCCTCTGTTATATATTGTTACCAGGATCTACTGTGTTTGGCTTCCTGGTGGCACATTTACAGAAACATAGGAAAACTTAAATAATATATAGCATGAGTTGTAACAATTTTGCAGTATGCAATGATAACACATCTAGAGGAATTAGGGGATTAATATTTTGTGTCATTAGCTTTCTACTTTTTAGTTTGGTATCCCACTGGACTTCGTGTCCAAACTATTCTCCCTTATATCAAAAAGGAGAGAATAACACCAATTCATCTCAGTGGCTTGAAACTGCAGTAGATGGACTAGTAAATTACACCGCATGTAAATGGAAAACACTTTGGAAGTAAGGTCTCCGAGACCTAAACATAAGACTAGATTAGAGAAAAACTATATAGTGATTGATTGGCTTTATAAGAGATTGAGACATGCACCCTATAATGAACTATATCTCACTTTACATTATCTTTATGCCGAAATACATTTACTCAATATTTAATATATATGAAGGTGACTGGTTAGAACCCCCAGATGGAACAGTGCCCCTTGGGAGACACCAGACCATGCTCCGGGACCTAATTTTTCTCCTTTTGTGTGGTGTCCTGAATCAATGCAGCACCAATAGTATCTCCTTTAGCACTAACATTAGGGTCATTACTATTATCCCAACACCTAGTACAACAACAAAACCTGAAACCACAGTTAAACCATTGACATGGAAACCGTATCAGTATAAATTTGTTCTGTCTTTTATTCTGACAAGGTTACCATTCTTACACTATTGGAAAGGTAGGTCACCTCATATATACCATGGAAACCTTTCAGCAGCTCATATTTAATGGATCAGGACAAGATTGGTTACAAATAAGACATACTTGTACCTTAGTCTATAACCAAGATCAATGTGTTAAAAGATTTATACAATGGCTAAAAGGAACACTCAGATGGTTTGATATATAACAAAGTATTCAAATATGTAAAGATAAGATAAATGAATGCTATGATCCTATGTGGTATCAATTCAATCATGAATATAGGTATTTTGTAAGCCTTATTAGAACAAATATATCTCAAAGAATGTGCTACTGAAAGTAGATGTAAACTCAAACAGACTCTAGGAATTATGACCAATTAATTATACAGTTGCCTCTTTACAGTCAACCAAATGGTTATCTTCAGTGAATAAATCATACTCCCAAAAATTGTTGCCTCAATTTTGGCACACAATCATGAATTTTTGACAACATGATGAATCCTTACCACCTATGGATGATAATGATGATTATGAGGATTATTATGAGACTGAATCAGGGAATGACACTACACCCCAAACTCCAGTCACCCATTGGAGTCAAGCTATTATGTGGAATTATATGCTCCAACCACTAAAATATATACCTCTGCCTTTTGGATACCATCAAGACTATAACCCTAAACAAGGAAATTGTACAGACCATTGTGACTATATATACAAAGTCACAGGGCTCCCTAATTTTCCGATGTTTAATCAATTTGGCTGGAATACACATCAATTCCTGGACTCTTTAACAAAGGTGTTTGATATAACTGACATAGTTCACCCAGAAAGCAGGTTTGATGCATCCCCGATTGCATCAGCAGAATTGGATTGAACTCAAAGATTTCCTCCAATGGTGATAACAGATCCCATGATGCAACCTACGTATGATGCCTCCGAAGTGACCCCTTTAACTCATATGGTGGTCACCTGGAATGCATATGCAACATTATATAAAAATTGGCAATATTATATACTGTAGGATTCTGGGTCAATAAAACACAGATTGTCACCCAAAATAGGACAGTGCCATTATGACCAATTTGGGTATGTATGAAGGTAAAAATGACCAATGAACTTAATCTCCAGTTCCAAGATCTATTGGTGAGTGACTAAGTTAAAAACACATTTACTTAAGACCCTTTTGGTTTATAATTCCTGCCTATTGCAAGACCAATGGAATATAGATTATACTCAGAAATGGAGAGGGTTTCTAATACATGAAAATTCATTAGTGGTGTTTTGGAATACTCCCACTGCCACATGAAAACAATTAGTCATTCATTAGAAATTTGGTGATGATTCTAAACATATTAATTTGATGAGAAATTGCTGGAGAAAAAAAACTACACTATTATATCTAACCACCGAGCAAGATACAGCCTCATTCAATAATTTATCCCATTATGCCATAGTTAATAATATGACCTTATGGTGGAATGCCACCTATTTTCAAAAACACGAATAACCCAGCAATGAAAATTAATCAAAAGATGTAGCAATGGGAACTAATTATACCAATTGTGGCAGCAAACACCACCATATACCCAACTGCTAAATTTAAAAAAGAAAATTGTTTCTATCATACTACAAATGGTAATTTAAAAAGGAATAGACCCTAAACTTCACCACATTCACCACCATATACATTAGTATCATGGACAACAGTATACTAATTGGGTGCCTACATGTTTAGAAACCAACTTGTGGCACACAAAATATGGTTCTGAACCAACTGATACAGATCCATGGCCAATTAAATATTAACCTTACAATATAACTATAACTAATGCTGAAAAACCATCTCAAAATGATACTCAGCTACTACATCTGTTTGATGGCATAGATGTACATGATGAATCCTCTTTCCAGTTTAGGTTACATTTTCCACAATGTAACTCAACTAATAGAAAAACTTTCAAAGATTTTTCCAATGATTGGCCTTATCAAGGAAAAGATGCTAATTGGTGGAAAGCATATGGATTAACTCTAAAAGGTCAATATGATTCAGTCAAAAGAATTACTCCAGGGTTAACCCCATATATGTTTACCATGTTGATACCCAATGGTCCTCACTGGCAATTACAAGAATGGCCCATACATTCACCTCAGATTTAATGATAGTATTTTAAATCTTTATATACCAGAATGGATTTATCCAATATCATTTTCCAAATGTCATGTTAAACCTTCATCCCCAGGACCACATTACATTTACAGAGGTCAATGTAATGATACAGTCCATTTATGAACACAGCATTGGAGACCACAATGGACTAAAAGGACATATAAATCCATCACCAAGAATATTCAAATCTCCACGGCTAGTTCCCTCACCACTCCATTCTTACAGGCTAATCTATAATTCTGATCTATATAGAATCAAACTGACCCTCACAAAAGATTCATTTTGGATTTATATTTTTGTCGTGCAACACAAATTACATTCTCTGCATTTATTAGATCTCCTCCTATCAATACTCATCCTCCTCCATGTAAATTACAACGACTAGGGATGATTATGTTAGGAGTGAGAGTTCTATCGAATTTTTTTGTGGAACATGGAACAATAGAATCACATTGATCAATTGCCGATAGAATCATGAAATTTTAAGACTGTCATCAAGGGACATATGCAGCTAATGGATAATACATTGGCTACTATATCCCAAAGTTTACAGCAGGCTCAATGGATGATTCAGTCATTGCAGGATCAACAGATTTATAATATAAAAATACTGAAGACATTGAAGAAGAAAGACAAAGACCAGGTTATAAAAGTGATAAAATTTATGCAGCATTGAAAAGTGCTACAAAAAGAGGAAAAATGTAAACAAGTCCAGGCACTGTTAGACCAAGGATGGAGGAATATCAGAAACACCTCCTAATTAATGGAAGAATGGTGAGTGAGTATAATGAACAGATGATACTCGACTCAGAAAGAAGTAGTTGTTTGGTAGATGATAAATGTGAAATTAATGTAATAAAAATAAGGGATGACCAATACACTATAATAAGAAGGGCTATTAATGTGCCTAAGAAACTTAAGGATGGAATGTTTGGTCAAGCATTAGGTGATTACTAGTTGTGGGAAACTTACCCTATAGATACAAGTCAATTGATAAGAGTTTAATGAGTGTGTCTTATTGCTATGGATAATGTAATGGCCCTACCAACCTATGCAAAGGTTAGATTGAACGAGTTCAGACCAATGGTGAAAAACTTGGGAAATTACCAGTGGATCATTTGTGGTAATGATACTTACTAGTTGTACAATCATACTAGTGAATCAAATATAAACTTGACATGGTGATTCAAGAAAAGTAGATGGCATCACCTTGAAATAGGGACCAGGCGCTTAATTCACAGACACCAACACCAAAAGTACAAGTTATAAAAAGGAGAGGTTTTTATTAGCCAAGAGCCAGGTTGCCGCTTGCCTGCTGGACATAACAGTCCCACAGCAAGAGGCGTCCACTAGCTATAGGGGCTTGCTTAAACGGGGGAAAACCACATTGGGACTTTCCAAGTAGGCCAAACCGCAACATTCTGGAGGCCTAGGTACCTTTCAAGCAATGCTAGCAGGGTTCACAGAAGCAAAAAAAAAAGCGTTAAAACAGTTTAACCTAGCCTGCAGGTGCTGTTGCCAGTTTCCAGGAAGGGAACTTTTTAACTGTGCAAAGGCTGAGTACATGTTTAACTGTGCAAAAGCTGAGTATATGTTTAACTGTGCAAAGGCTGAGCACATGTTTAACTGTGCAAAGGCTGAGCACATGTTTAACTGTGCACAGGCTGAGTACGTGTTTAACTGTGCAAAGGCTGAGTTTATGCTTAGTCTAATTTCTGACATTGTAGATGTCTTTTTAAGCCCCCTTCCACAGCCTGAGCTGAGAATAGGCAATCGAACTTAGGTAGACACCAGTGCAGTAGATAAATCTTTGCAGGAAAACGTAAAGGAATTAGAAGAATGATATAATGAGTCAGTGAATCCCTTAAAAATGTCACACATCAAAACCAGATTGTAAAAGATATGATGGCGATTCTTCATGCCAATACACTGAATTTTAAGTTTAATATAACCACAGAACATAAGAGATGTACAATAGTGCAATGAATATGAAAAACATTTGGAAAGAAATGTTTTGGTTCTTGGAAAACATTCAATCCTGTAGAATGGACTGGTATTGGATTTTCATATGCTTGGAGACATGAAAGAGTTGATAATAGAAATTTTGTTAGTAGTGTTTGCAGTGATAATAGTTAAGAGGACTATGTTTACAAAAATAAAACTGATTCCCAGAAATACAACTGTAACATTCCTCGGAAACAGAGGATATGTCAGGAGAGCTCTTAAGTGTGGCCGTTGTCTTAAGACATGTAATGGGTGTAACTTAGAATGTGAGCCAAAAGCGAACGCCCTGGACTGATAACTCCAGACAGAGTAGGTCGCCCACCTGCGTCAGATAGTTATCCATGAACCACTCTCTACACGTACTATAGGACACTGGGATGGGACTGCACGAAATCCGGTCAGGAGACAGTCGCAGGCTCTGCGGGCGCACGACTCGGCGGAAAGCTCCCGCGGGGCTGCCGAAGTGGGGCCCATCCCGGGCTCCCGCAGGAAGGGCCGCTTGCATCCTGGGCGCCGTGGCTTCGGCACCCGAGCCTCCAACGGAGTGGCCCGCGTGGTTTTGGCAAATGCGTCAAGAGCGCAGAAATGCAACGGCAAAAATGCGACTCAGGGTCCGAGCGCCAGGGTCGCAACTGGCTCGAGACATACGATCTGGGTGAGGATCCTCCCCTTCCGCCCGGGCCGACACAGGCCCAGCCCCCCAGAGGCTGCGTGGCCCGGCGCCCCGTCCCGATCCCCAGGCGGCCCCGCTGGACTCGGTCGCACCCCCGGCCTGGAGTCTCTTCGCGGCGCCGACGACCGCGGCCCCCGTCTCAGCTGCCAGCAAGCGAGGGTCACAGGACGCACCTTCGCGTCCAGGAGGGACAGGCGTGCGCTGTCGGAGCGGTCCGTCGGTAACGTGTCCACGCGAACCCACGGCCTCTGAGGGCGACTGTGTGGGCGAGCCTGGGCTCCTGGAGCCTCCCATCCCGCGCCCGCGCACGTCTGTGCTCAGCCGCAGACTGAACCCCGCAGAAAGCGACCCTTGAAGAAGAGGCTCAGCCCCGCCCCGGAAGCTGGGGGGACGGCTTTTCCCAGCGCCTGGTGGGCGGCTGCTCAGCCTTTGTTCCGGCGGCTCTCAGGCGGAGCGCCGTGGCCCAGAGCGGCGAAAACTACGCTACCCATGATGGCGGGCGCCGAGCGGCGGAGACCCTGAGCCAATGAACGCCCAGGATCGGGCGTCTCTGCGTCTGTTGGATGAGGCGGGACTTCCGGTATCGCTCCGGGTACCGTCATTCGGGTTGCACTCTGGGTCTGCGCGTGCCGGCTGAGGTAGGCTCGCTGGGTCTGCCTTCTGAGTAGAGGTCGTCGCTGCCCGGCAGCCGGCGGGCGGGCGGCGGCGGCGACGGCTCTGCTGGGTCCCCGCCCACACTGTCCGTCCCTCCCGGCCCCGCTCCGCCCCTCTGGTAAGTGCTGCGTCCTCCGGGCCTCACCCGCCCAGGTCCTGATGCTGCCGGTGGGGCGCCTGCTCACGTCCCGGTAGCCAGACCCCAAGGTCCGGGACCCCGAGGCGCCTTGGGGTAGGGTTCTTGTTTCCGATCCTAGTGTCACGGGGTATGGGAGAGTGTGGCACTCGGGGAGACGGTTTAAATTTTGTTGGGACGATTGAGCCAAGAGCGTTCTCGCCTGGAATGGCAAGGTCCTCTTTACCTTTTTCTCAGGATACTGGGAGCCATGGAAGGTTGTGAACAGAAGAGGCGCGTGGTCTAAGGGAGACTTTTCAGAAATCCCCAAAAGCTGCTCACGGTTAGAACAGCCTGGAAGGGGTATGATAACGCCGAGGCGCAGGGAGGTTGAGGCCGTGTTCAAGTTCCCAGAACAGGTAAGAGTTAGCACTAAGGACCGGAGGACTGTGGAGCAATGATAATACAGTCATCCCCAGGTCACCTGGCTCCAGGGCTGGGCAGGGGAGCAAGGAGACTGAACCTGTGGAGCCCCCACCATGGTCACCTGCCTCTCACAACCTTCCTCTTCCCACAGGTTCCCATGACTACGGAAGCATTTATGGGCTTCACACAGGTGAGTGGAGAGTGTTTCAGGCCCTCACTGTTGCTGACCCCAGTGTTTGTTTCTGGAATTGTGTCCTGGAACTCTTCTGGCACTCTTGCAGTCTTTGGGCCTAAACAAGCATTGATCCTGGGGTCATATGTCCAGGCTAAGGGTTATATGGGACTGTTCCTACTATTGGAAACCAGCATGATAAGGTGTGGAAGGCTGTTCCTGACTTAGACACCAGATGAGCAATGCTTGAAGGTGAGGCTGGGCTGGTTTAGGGAACACTAGGTCTTCCTTCTCATGGGAACTGAAAGCTGGAGTGTAGGACTCAGACCAGAAATGGGTCTCAGATGTTGGGTGTCTCTTCTGGAATGAGGTAGGCAGTGGGAATTTTGGAGGTAGGTGATCTGATCCAGGTCTCATCAGGCTCCCTGAGGTGCAGCGTGAAGAAAAGACTTGAGTGTGATGGATGAGATAGGAAGGCTAAGGAGAAGGCTGCTGCAATAGTCTAGGTGAGTGTTGATGGCGGTTAGACATGTGGGTGACCATGGAGGTAGTAGAAGTAGTTGGATTCTAGAGTTTTGTTTTTTTTTTTAAGTAGGGAAGTCTGAATTTTCAGATGTTGAGGATGAAAGAAAAGTAGGAGTCAAGGGGGAAAGCAAGGCATTTGGGCTTGCAGCTAGAAGTTCGGATGTTCCACTAACTAGGATTGTAAAGTTGGTGGCAGAATCAGTTATTACTAGAGATATCAGAAGTATCGTTTTGGAACATATTTAGGGTCTGAGATGGTGGCTCACGCCTTTAATCCCAACACTTTGGCAGGCAGAGGTGAGAGGATTGTCTGAGTCCAGGGGTTCGAGACCAGTCTGGGCAAGTTGGCAAGACCTCGTCTCTACAAAAAATAAAAAATTATCTGGGCATGGTGGCATACACCGGTAGTCCCAGCTACTTGGAAGGCTGAGACAAAAGGATCACCTGAGCCTAGGAGGTCAAGGCTGCAGTAGCTGTAAAGATGCTACAGGTGCCACTGCACTCAGCCTGGGCAACAGAGTGAGACTCCAACTCAAAAAAAAAAAAAAAATTGGAAAGGAAAACAAAAGTCCCACTTAGATTTTCAAAGAACAGTTAGCTTAAACATCAAGTGGGTAGTTTGCCACACAGGAATAGAACTGTGGGGAAGGATTCAGGATGGATAAATTTAAAAGGTGGTGGCTGATGTCTGTTTAGGGGCACAAGAGGTCATCTGGGAGAGTCACGAGGCCTGAGGTAGAGAACATCTGGGGCAGGCTTTGAATGAGGGTTAGCAGGAGAGGAAGACTGTAAGTACAGCACAAGTGGAAGAAGGCTGTGGGTGTAAGATCCCCAGGTGGTCTGGATGGCTGAGGTTGAAACAAGGAACTCAACCAGGCAGGGAGGTTTTCACAGGATTGGGGCTGCCTCTGGCAGTAGAGACCATCAAAGCTCTGGGTAGCACTAGACCTTATTTAAATTTGCCAAGTACTCTCCAGGCTGCTGTCTTCCAAGTAACACCAGGGATGCCAGGGAGTTGCCCATGGTGTAGGACAAGGGGTGGAAGTAGCTATGGGAGTGAAACTGTAAGTGTGCTACAAAGAGTGATGTGCACATGGAGAGGAAGTGTGAACCAAAGGACCCTTGGTCATGGCATTGAGAAATTAAGAATGATGGGTGATCCCACGTTTGTTTGTATTTAAGAGACAAAATCTTGGAAAGCCCAGGAAAACTGTCTGACACGAGGGAATCTAACCTTAGATGCCAGGCCCAGAATTTAAATGACATCTCCCAGTCCACCTGCCTGTTAGTGCTGTGGGAGGAAACAGTGATGATGGGACCGTGAGAATAGGGAAGAAATCAGTGCCACCAGAGCCTGCTATCTCCTCTGAGGTGGGGATTAGGGAAAAGGGTGAGCAAGGGAATGTTGTGTGTGGGGGTGAACTTGGGACTCAGGAAAGATGATCATGGAAAGATCTCCCCATCATGGCAGGGCTCTGTGACCTTTGAGGACGTGGCCATTTACTTCTCCCAGGAAGAGTGGGGGCTCCTTGATGAGGCTCAGAGGTTCCTGTACCGCGATGTGATGCTGGAGAACTTTGCACTTATAACCTCACTGGGTAAGGCCCTCATACCCACTGTAGTGTCCTGGTCTCTGTCTACCTTCTCTGTCCTTTCCGTAGCCAGATCATGGGTTCTGCTGACATCTCCACTGTTTTGGCTAATGTGCTGTGGTATCAGGGATGAACTGTGTGCCCTCTCCTAGTAGCCTTGACACATGTTGTCCCAAAGCATGCAGGGAATGGTCTGGGTGTCAGGTGTCTTGTGTCAGCCTAATGCTTCTCACCTTACTTCACTCCGTCTTTGGGTTGCTGTGTTCAGATCCATAGCACTTTTGTGTCCAAAGTTCTGCCTCCTTCTAGATGACATTTTCTTTGGCTGCCTTTGTCAGGAATTTGCAGGCATTTTCCTTATCAATATTTGTATGGACCATGGGCTTTTGTTGCCCAAAACTTTCTCTAGGGATCTGTGTGATTTTTCTTTCCTGTGTCTCTACGGTGCTGAGTTGTTCTGGACCACTGCTGAATGGTCACCTGTCCTGTCTTTCCCTTAGGACTTGTTTAATTCAAGTCCCATGTGATTGCTTCATAGGGTGAACATGGTAATATGGCCTCAGAGAATGCCTGGCCTTGATCAGTGGCAATTGGGTAAGGGCATGACATCCAGGCTGATTTCTAGTCTTATCGGGTACCTGTCCTGTGTCCACCAAAGTTTTAGTGCTAATGCCTCTGGACACACTTTATTTCTGCTTTTCCTCTTGATAATTTCCTGGCTTATTTTAATCTGACATTGGGCCTTGTGTTGTTCCCACCTTTCTATCTCCCATGTGTCACTTGTTTTTCCGCCTGCTCTTTCTACCATGTTTTCTAACACTGACCCACTAACAATGTGTCATATAATGTGCACATGTCCTTGAACACAAGAACACAAATGAAATCTTCTCAGCTCAAGAACTGGATTTTTTTGGGCCTGGATACTACCAACCTTTAGCACAGCATGCATGTCAACAGCCGACAAGGTCTTGCTGAAGGCTTTGACAGAAGAGTAAAGTGGAAACCCTGCCTCTCCTCCATATGCTACACTCCTGCCTTGTGTCCTTTGTCTGTTGAGGCCTTCCCATTTTGTGATCGTTAGAGGCCCAGTACTGCCAAGCAGCCCCTTTCTTACCCTGCTTCCAGCTCCCTCAGTATTGCTTCATAGCAACACTGTGTATTCATTTCTTGACATATATGTGATGGGTCTTCCCCTTTCCCATTTTAAAATGCACCCACAGGGTTTTAATTTATGGAGGTGACTGAGTGCCAAGACACTGTCTTAATTAACAGAAGAATTTTTTTTTTCACTTTATGTGTTTTTTATTCATCATGTTATTGTTTTTCAATACATGTATGTTTAATTATACTTTTGTTTTTTAATTTTTTATTATCTTTTTTTAAAAAATTATAAAGATATAGGGTACAATTCAGGGTTAGATATACAAACGTTGATTATGCAGGTACCCTTGTTGATGAGGTATGCCCCTCCCTCCTCTAGCAGTTTCCCTCAACCCCCCTCCCCTGACAGTTTCCCACTACTGCGAATCCCTTTCTTATAGTATTATAGTTGTTCAAGGTCCGCTTATGAGTGAGACATATTGTACTCTGTTCTTTGTTTCAGTGATAGGTCACTGAGTATGAGCGACTCCAATCCATCCAAGTTGCTGCAAAGTCTATATGTTTGTCTTTCTTTATGGCTGCATAACATTCCATCGTGTATATGTACCACATTTTTTTATCCAGTCCAGCTTTGATGGGCAACATGGTTGGTTCCATGTTTTAACAGAAGAGTTTAATACCTACAGTGGCAAAATGATTACCATGCCACTGAAGGCCATATAACAACATGCCCAGTGGTCAAGAGGAGAAAGCAAGAGAGAAGGAAAAACAATAAGCCATAGCTTTGACTGGGGTTTCTGCAGGAAAGGTAGGGCACGGTAAACAGTGTAGGATTGGATGATTTGAGTAATTTCCAAAAGCTTTCAGGAAAAAAAGATGACTAGCCTTAGTTGTATGCTACTTGAACTTGGGATGGCTAGGGCAAGGGAAGTGTTCTCCTGAAGTGTCCAGGCCACCTCAAAAGTGTGATTTGGCTAGGCACAGTAGCTCGTGCCTGTAATCCCACCACTTTGGGATACCAAAATGGGAGGATTGCTTGAGCCCAGGAATTCGAGACCAGCCTGGGCAATATAGCAAGACCTCATCTCTACAAAAAATTTGCACACATATAGTCCCAGCTATCCAGGAGGCTGAGGCAGGAGGATTACCTGAGCCCAGGAGGTACAGGCTACAGTGAGCTGTGATCGTCCTCACTGCAGCCTCAGCGACTGAGCAAGACCCCGACTCAAGACAAAAACAAAAATGATTTGGAATATGGGCTCTGGATTGGCTAATTTGTGTTCAAAAGCTGAGCCCTTTGCTATCTCTTAAGAATTAGCTAGCTCTGGAAGCAACATTCTCCCCCAGCCAGCAGAGTTTTTAAGATTTTAGAACACCATATTATACGAAAAAAATTTTTTTTTGAGTCAGAGTCTCTTCACCCAGGCTGGAGTGCAGTGGCATGATCATGGCTGCTGCAGCCTTGACTTGCTGGGCTCAAGCAATCCTAATGCTTCAGCATTCCGGAGTAGCCAGAACTACAGGAGCATACCACCATGCCCAGCTCATTTTTCAATTTTTTTGTGGAGACAAGGTCTTGCCATGTTTCCTGGGCTGGTCTCAAACCCCTGAGCTCAGGCAGTCCTCTTGCCTCTGCCTCCCAAAGCATTGGGATTACAGGCGTGAGCCACTATGCCTGGCAGACAATGTTTTTTTTTAAATGATGAATACATTCCCACCATAGTCAACTTGCATTTAATTAGCATTTCTCTGCTTTCAGTTTGTTGGCATGGAAAGGAGGATGAAGAGATACCTTCTGAGCAAAGTGTTTCTTTAGAAGGTATGTCACAGATCAGGACTCCAAAGGCAAGTCCATCCACCCAGAAGACTTACCCCTGTGACATATGTGTCCCAATCGTGACTGACATTTTGCAGCCGGCTGATCTACTTGGACAAAAACCATACTTGATGGGGGCATGTACAATTTTTAACCGGGACCAGAAGCACCACGGTGCAGAGAAACTCTTGGAAAGGGACATGGACAAAGCCTCATTTGTGAAGCACTTCCTATTCCAGGTATCAGGGAAGCCCTTCCCTAGTTGGGAGGTTGAGAAGGACCTTCCAGACACATTGGGCCTTCTTCAGCCCCAGGCTTTTCCCAACTGTGCGAAGCCAAACAAAATCACCGAGTGTGAGGAGGCCTTTCACATCGGAATGAGTCATTACAAGTGGGATGAATGCAGAAAAGATTCCAACCACGAACACACTCTTATTCACCCAATAATTTGTGCTGGGCAAAGGCTCTGTGAATCTACCAAATGTAGGAAAGCCTACCGCTGTGAGATCTCACTTGTTCAGCTCCAGAGAGTCCATACTGGAGAAAGACCTTATGAGTGCAGTGAATGTGGGAAATCTTTCAGTCAAACCTCCCACCTGAATGACCATCGGAGAATCCACACTGGAGAAAGGCCTTATGTGTGTGGTCAGTGTGGAAAATCATTTAGCCAAAGAGCCACCCTCATTAAACATCACAGAGTTCATACTGGAGAAAGGCCTTATGAGTGTGGTGAATGTGGGAAGTCTTTTAGCCAAAGTTCCAACCTTATTGAACACTGCAGAATTCACACTGGAGAAAGGCCATATGAATGTGATGAATGTGGAAAAGCTTTTGGGTCCAAATCTACTCTTGTTCGGCACCAGAGAACTCACACAGGAGAAAAGCCTTATGAATGTGGTGAATGTGGGAAATTCTTTACACAAAGCCATAGCCTGCTTGAACACCGCATAATTCATACTGGAGCAAGGCCTTATGAGTGTGGCCAATGTGGGAAATCATTTAGCCTAAAGTATGGCCTCATCCAACACCAGTTAATTCACAGTGGAGCTAGGCCTTTTGAATGTGACCAGTGTGGAAAATCTTTTAGCCAAAGAACCACCCTAAATAAACACTACAAAGTTCATACTGCAGAAAGGCCTTATGTGTGTGGGGAATGTGGGAAGGCTTTTATGTTCAAATCTAAACTTGTTCGTCACCAGAGAACTCACACTGGAGAAAGGCCTTTTGAGTGCAGTGAATGTGGGAAATTTTTTAGACAAAGCTATACGCTTGTTGAACACCAGAAAATTCACACTGGATTAAGGCCTTATGACTGTGGTCAGTGTGGGAAATCCTTTATCCAGAAGTCTGGCCTCATTCAACATCAGGTAGTTCACACTGGAGAAAGGCCTTATGAGTGTGGCAAATGTGGAAAGTCCTTTACACAACACTCTGGCCTCATTCTCCACCGAAAATCTCACACCATGGAGAGGTCTCATGAAAGCAGCAAATGTGGAAAAGCCATCACGCCAAGGTCTAATGTTTAGTCAATGAAAGTCCACACTTGAGAAAGGCCTTCTAGCTGAAGGAAATATGCTATTTTTCTTCAGTATTATGGCATAGAGAGCCTTTGTGAGGAAGCCATCAGCCTAAAGTTGAACCTCATACTTCCAAATCACCAGAGTGAGAGTCCCCTAAGTTCCAGGCACATGTGAGACTCTCAGTAGTAGCTGTGCATATTCTAGGCTGCCCAAGGCCCTTGCCAGAGTCAAACCATACTCTGGTAGAAGCCATCTCCCTTCTACCACCTTGCACAGGGGGAATTGGTCACCCTGACTTGGTAAGATAAGGCAGATACTGTGTTTTCATCCCTTGAAGGGACTCTTAAGCAGTTTGAGCCTTTAGAGGAAAATTCATTTTCTTTTCTGACTGAATAAAGCAAACATTTGACTCAGTTTTGGCCAGGAGGATTCAGCCTGGGTTCTCGAGGCTTATGTGGAAGGCTTCCTTTTTTCATGGAAATTTTTGGTCTCACATGACACTTATTGGTAATTTTTCCAGCCTCCCAGTCACCAATTGGTAATTGGCTGCCTGACATTGCTCTGGTCTGTGTGCTAATAAAGGCCTTATTGTTAAATCTACCTGCAATCTTGGGGTTTTGTTTACTGTGTGGAGTGGCTAGAAAACAGACTTGGGCTCTGTGTGAAGGAATGTACAGCTTTTGTTGGGGCCCCACCTTTGTGGGCCTATGCAGTAAAAATAAAAGTAGTTCTCTGGTTGGTCGAATTTTCCTTGCAGCTCAATGCATGGCTTTGTGGCCTTGGTGTCTCCTTTTTTTGCAAAACCAAAGGTCACCTTGAGGAGAGTCAGTTGTTCAGACAAATTCTGGTGTGTCTGTACATAAGATGAATTTGTTGCTTTGTTCTCACAGGCTGTCACATAATGCCCAGTACTGTTAAGGGGAAGCTTTTCCCTAGGTTCTGCAAAGAAGCCATGTGCCCTGATGTCCATAACTCTATAGTGTCAGTCATGAATTGATGAGAGCTAGGCATGAGCTGTAATTGCTATAGAAGTATTGGGTGTGATTAATAGTGGAGAATCCTGCAGCAAAACAAATGTGCCTCTGTTATAAATGCATCCACACATCTAGTGATTGGCTGTGTCTTGGTTTATTTCCATATACTAAATGTGACAGTGCAGGCTTGGAAAGAACAGCCCATGAGGGTCAGAGCTTGGAGCCATGTGCACATTTTGGCACAACCTGGAGGCTCACATAGGGTGGTTGTGAGTGCAAGATCATTGGGGGCAGTGAAGCAGAGAGCCTGGGTAGCAAAAGTCTTCACTTGAAAAACGGTATTTCCTATCAGGCTTTTTTCTCTACCACAATTACAGTGTCCTACATCTAGAGGCAAAGTTTGCCTCCTCTTTGCTCCCCACAGGGAACTCAATCTTGAGTCTCTGTACCTTTCCCAGTGATTGAGCAAAAGGTTCTAATATCCAACAGCCCAAAACCAACTTGCTGGGTCTGACTTGCCAGACATTGGTGCCTTTTAAGAACATGACCATGAACTTCACCTGACAGAAATGTAGACATTTGGACCTGGCCCAGAAGATGCTGTACCTAAGTGTGAGACTGGAGAATTGTGGGCTTGCAGTCTTGCTGGGAGAGGCTTCACTTCTGTTCCATGCCTCCTTGATTCCACCCTCTTGTACATACCTGCCTGGTAAGCAAAGCCTCTTGGGCCTTTCTCCCAGTAGCCACAGGTCCTGCTGTAGTCTGTGTTCTGGTCTCACATCTTTTTGCCCGGTCTCCTTATGTCTGCATCAGAGATCTGAGGGGTTAGAGACACAGTACTTGTAACACAAATGCTCACCCCAGTGCTCTGCACTCTGGCCTCAGTCTGAGATCTTTCTGGAATCCAGAGAAGAGAACTTGATTGATCTAGCCTGGTTTGGTCAAGCGTCCCCACAGATCAGTTAGCAGGACTGTGGGTGTGATGGGCTGTCCTCAGAGAAGGGGCTGAGTCAGCAGGGCCTCCTAAGTAGCATTTCCCATTTCCATGAATGCCCCCAGGTATCTTCTTAAATAACTCAATATTGGCTAAAAACAAAACAAACAAGAAACTTCCTGTGCCAACAAGATCTTGTTTCCTGAGGCCTAGGCTATACTCTTCCAGTGCTATGGGAAATGATTTCAGATGGCATCAGGTGGCATGAGTAGATAACCTAAGAAAGCCTACCCTGTTCCCCTTCTCTTTTCCTCCTGAATGTTTTCAAGAAGTAATTTTAGTTCGGTTTTCAGTCATTGATGTCCCCTGACTGGCTAATTTCTATTTTCTGTGAAGGAGCAGGTAGCATGAACTCACTGGAGCTTAATGGCAGTATTTTTTGTTTGTTTTTATTCCTTGAAATTACTTACTGGGAGTGCATAGGAGATATTATCCTTTGAGGATAATTTATCATTTGTTGCAAATCAAACTGCTTTTCCCACATACCAGAGCAATCTAAGTTTCCTTTGTAAAATGAATCTAAGATTCATAAAAAGTGGGTTTGTTTACACTGAAACCAGTAGTAATAATGTCCACAGCTAATGTCCCCTGATGCTGACTAATGTCAGGCCTGTCTCAAGCATTATTCATGACCACTCACATTTACTGCTCATGACATTCTGTCCTCTCAAAGCCAGAAAAATTCAGCCAGTGCAGTGAAACACTCATAAAGCTCAACTTACTCAATTTAGAAGATACCCCTTTATTATGAGATGCTGTCCTCTGCCTTTGGTGGTAAAAATCCTTATTCTTCTAAAATGTGGATGACAGTAGATGAGAGTTGATATCTGAAATGTCTAGGGACCAAATCCCTATGTGACCTTTTTTTAGTGGTTCATGAAATGCTGATATCTGGGAGTCATCCAGAAATCATCCCCTTCTATAGGTTCCTTTTCCTCCCTTCCCTGTGTTAAATCCCACTCACATTCCCTCCTCACCTCTATATCCCACTTCCCAAAGCTGCTGGCCCCACACAGCAGTTGTGAGTCATTTTCTCCTTTAATTAGCACCTGAAGACCTGCTCTGGAACCAGACCACATGGTGTTAAGTTCCAGCACTGCTGTTTGTAAGCTGTGTAACCCTGAATAGGGTAATCCTTGGTAAAATGGTGTATTATGGTATCTACTGCACAGGATTGTTATTAAGGTAATTTTTTTAATGTTTGATAAGTGCATGGAAAAGGGACTAGTGCTCCCTGACTCAGTGGGTATTAGTGGTTATCATCCCTGCTGCCACCATCATCATCATCAACATGCCTGGACTTGGTGTGTTCTAGAGCAAATAACCAAATTCACGTTGAAAATAAAGCCTGTGCCAGGCACAGTGGCTCATGCCTATAATCCTAGCACTGTGGGAGGCTGAGGTGGGAGGATTGTTTAAGCCTAGGAGTTTGAGACCAGCCTGGGCAATATAGCAAGACCTTGTCTCTATAATAAATAAAACATTATCCAGGTGTGTTGGAGCTTGCCTATAGTTTCAGCTACTCGGGAGACTGAGGCAGAAGGATCACCTGAGCCCAGGAGATCAAGGCTACAGTGAGCTGTGATCATGCCACCTGCACTCCAGCCTGGGTAACAGAGTGTGACTCCAACACACACACACACCCTCCTCTCCTCTCCCTCACGCCTATAATCCCAGTACTTTGAGAGGCTGAGAGAGGAGGATTGCTTAAGCCCAGGAGTTCAAGTTCTACAACACATCAAAAAATTAGCCAGGAATGGTAGTGTGTGCCTGTAGTCTCAGCTACTCAGGAGACTGAGGCAGGAGGATCACTTGCTGGGATCCCAGAAGTTGAGCCCAGGAGTTTGAGTCTCAGAGGAAGAGAGGGAGAAGGGGAGAAGGGGAGAAGGAAAGAGGGGATGAGGAGGAAAGTGGGAGAGGGAAAGAAACAAATAGTTAATGCAACTGGCCCTGTGAAACTCTGACATCGTACTAAGACACCTTTAAGGTAATGACAGTGGAGACTTTTAGAGAGTAGAATGCCAATTACCCTAAGCAGCACAGAAACATTTTACTATCAGAGTATAAAGGAATAACACAAGAAGTCCTTGTAGGACAGCTTATTACTAGGTTTACCATTAATATGGCATTAACCAAGAAAAGAGATCTGAAATTTTGAAGATTTCAAACAATATTTTGGTGGAGTTGCAGTGTGTTGAAAAAGTATTGGATATATAATAAAATCTTGGTATATTTCTTGGGCCTGGCAGTTATGTTGTTGGAGGATATGAAATAAGCCAGTAAAGTATATGTAAAGATTAGTGTTATTTGCATGTAGCCAAGGAGAAGGAGTGAGTGGCTATAGTCAGAGACGCAGAGGTCCTAGTGGAAATCTGCAGAGGGCAGTAGTAGAAAGCACTGGAGAGTAAGTGGTCCTCTTTCTAGGGTTTGAGGAGTAGACTGATAAGAAGCAGGTGCCTCCTAGGGAAAGCAATAATCTCCATTAATTTTTAAATTGGGCCAGGCATGGTAGCTCATGCCTGTAATTCCTGAACTTTGGGAAGCCAAGGGGAGAGGACTGTTTGAGCCTAGGAGTGCAAGACCAGCCTAGGCAACACAGCAAGGCCTGTAGTCCCAGCTATGCAGGAGGCTGAGGTAGAAGAGATCTCCTGAATGCAGGAGGTCAAGGCTGCAGTGAGCTATAACTGTGCCACTGCATTCCAGCCTGGGTAATAGAGTGAGACCCCCATCTCAAAAATAAAATAAAATAAAATCTGTACAAATATAAAAAAGGTACACCTATTACTACCCTCAAAGACTTCACTGATGAGGATTTGACATCATCTCACACTTCCTGGAGTCTCTGGATCACTTAAGATACCAGAAACTGCCCCTCATGGCCCTGTGCTCTACAACATTAAAACAAGAATTGCTGGTTACATGTTGGACTCTCATAGATATAGAAGATCTCACAGATACTTAGTCTGTGGCTTTCCATATCTAACTGGCCTTTATGCTTTGGAACATCAAAATAACACTCCACAAGCTCAGCTCAATCATCAAGGTATATACTAGAATATACTAGAAGGCCAGGTTTGGCTCCATCCTGTATTGACTTCTCAATACAGGATGGAGCCAAACCTGGCCTTCTAGTATATTCCACCAGTAGGAGGGAGTGACCTCCTCTGTTCTCAGTCTCTTGACAGTTGCCATTGTGCTGGAGGATGTCACCCTCCCCCAGACCCCTTGGTTAGGTGGGGAGCCCCTTTGGAATAACAGAGTGAACAGCAATGGGAGTCTGTAGACTGTACCAATGGCACTTTTAACCATCATACATGATTGGCCTCAGTAGAATGCTGCTGCTTTCTAGCCCTTAGCCTGTTAAAGGACAGGGTCCAAGAGATAACATACTTTGCCAGACTTCAGGCAGTCATTGTAGCATTGGATGCCCTTGTCAGTAAATTGTCCCATCTTTACACTTATTACAAACGCTTGGGCCATTGCCTAAGAGCTTTTTCCTTTAGGGTAGAAGATATCACCTAAGAGGATATCATCTCAGGCCAAGATTTTGCTGTTGGAGGGGACTTCATCCCCAGCACTGGAGATAGCTTCACTTTTTGCACTCAAACCTCTATCCCGGCCGGGCTTGGTGGCTCAGCCTGTAATCCCAGCACTTTGGGAGGCTGAGGTGAGTGGATTGCCTGAGGTGAGTGGATTGCCTGAGCCCGCAGGTTGGAGACCAGTCCAGGCAACTTGGCGGACCTTGTCTCCACCATAATTAAAAATTAGCCGGGCTTGGTAGCGCATGCCTGTAGTTCCGGCTACTTGGAAGGCTGAGGCGAAGTCTCACCAGAGCCTGGCAGATCAATGGTGGGATGGCTGCGAGCATGCCACTGCACTCCTGCCTGGGCGATGGAGACTCCAACTCAAATAAATAAATAAATAAATAAACCTCTGCCCCATGAACTGAGTTTTCTAAGGTGCAATTTGGACAAAGTACATTTATGGCTTTTCTTTATTTAATGTTAGAGATTCTGATTTTTCCTCCAGGAGCCTGGGATACAGCTTGCTTTATGCCAACACAATCACCCACATACTCTTATGCCTAAAGGGGTATCTGGTAGAGGTTATCACTACTGTACCTTTTATCTTTTTGTTACACAAATTATTTTAGTACTGTAAAATAAAAGAAAATCTCAAGACCTCCAAACCTACCAACGGGAGAGGTAAGACTGAGAACCGAATGACTCACTACCATCCTTTTTTCCAAACAATAGTCATGACTTCACAACCCTGGAAGGAGCAAACGAGCCCACCTGACATCGCCAGCAACCAAGGGCTGTGGCCCGACCCGGCCTGTCTCTAGTGGGTTCCGAGTGGAGGGTCAGCAGCTGCTCCAAGACTCGAGGGGCCAGCCCGGCCGTTGAGCAGGCGTTTCCGGCGGGGGGAGGGGTCCTCGTGGGGGTCGAGCCGCCCGTAGAGCCCCGGATCCCGGTGGGTACCTTCTCCTGCACACCCGCCGGGACGACCTCGGGGCGGCCCTCACGCAGAACGGGTCCTCACTTGGCCTCCGGGACTCCGCGGGCCCCGAAGCCCCGCCCGGCCTGGAGTCTCCCGTCGCCGACAGAACCTCCGACGCGCCGAAATGGGCCCAACAGTCTCAGCCGCCAGCACCGGCAGAGCAGAGGACGCGCCTTCGCTTCTCGGAGCAACCTGTCGGGTGACGTGTCCACGCGGAGCCGCGGCCTTTGGGGGCGACAGTGTCGCTTCTGGGAGCACCTGAGCTTGATGAGCTTGACATCACGTCTCCACACACGTCGGCGCTGAGCACCAGACGAGCCCACCGCCGAAAGCGGCTCCGGGACGTAGAGGCTCAGCCCCGCCCCGCTCTGGAAGACGCGGACAGTTATCCCCAACGCCCAGCGCGGCCACGCGGTCTTGGGTCAGGTACGCAGCATCCTTCCCCGCCCTCGCGGAGCAGGGGGAACTGCATTACCCAGAAGGCTCTGTCCCTAGCTGCAAGGACGCCAGGCCAATGAGCGCTCAGAACAGGCCCGTTTCCGGCTTTAGACCCAATAATAGGGGCGGGACATCCGGCGTCGATGCAGTGGCGCTCGTTTCAGTGGCGCTTGAGTTCGTACACGCCATCAGAGCTGGCGCGCTTTGTTCGGCGGGAGGGACAAGAGCGAATAGGCGCGAGGGGAAGGGTCCTCTCAGCTGAGCAGCTGCTGGTCTGCCCGCGTCCCCGCCCGGGTCGCTCGCCGGTCCCGGCCCCGCGCCGCCCAGAGTCCGATGGCGGCAGCCGCGCGGAGGGACCCGGCTCAGGTAAGTGCTGCGTCCTCCCGGCCTCACTCGCCCTCACCCCCATCCGGGGTCTGAGGACCCGAGAGGGCGCGCCCTCTAGGGTCGCTACAGTCGAGATCTCCGTGGTCAGTACGGGGCTTTGGGGGTGGGGGTCCCTGTTTCCAGAACTAGAATGATGAGGTGGGGAGAGTGTGGCAGACAGAGGTGCCGGCGTTTGTGAAGTCGTGGAGGTTGAGTCAGGAACGCTCACGCCTGAAATGGCAGGGTGAGGAGGGTTCATTCTCAGGACGCTGGGGCCCTGGAGGGTTGTGCGCAGAAGAGGTGCATGGTACAAAGGCCGCTCAGAGTTAGAACAGACTAGAACTGGACAACACTAAGGCACAGGGAGGTTGAGTCTTGGTGTAAGAGTTACCACATAAGACTGGAACACTGAAGGCTCAGAAGTAATGTAGACATCCTCAGCTCACCTGGCTCTGGCCTGGTCGTGGGGGGATACAGGAAAGCCTGAATCCGCGAATCCCTGCCATGGTAACTTGTCTCTCAAGACTTTTCTCTTTTCACAGGTTCCCTTGACTACAGAAGCACTTATGGACCTCACAAAGGTGAGTGAAGCCTGTCCCAAACTCTCAGCGCTCCTGACTGCGTCCTGGGGGTTTTTTTTGGATCTTTTTTGCCACTCATCCCCTCCTTGAACCTAAAAACCCTTAACAAACCCCAAGCCTTGATTCTAGACTGGGGGATTATTTGTATTAGGTCCTATTACTGGTAGACAGCAGAATGGGGTGTGAAAGGTTGTCCTGGGCATAGGGATCCAAATGTGTAAGGTTGGAGGTGAAGCTGATCTGGTTCAGAAAGAAAGGAAACCCAGGTTGCCTTTCTTTCTCATGAGACTGAGAACAGCAGGGCAGGATTTAGACCTGGAATGGATCTGTAAAATTAGATGTCTATTCTGGAGGTGACAGGGGCAATGGGAGGTTTAGAGAAGAGGAGGGAGATTATTGGAGGCTGGTCTTAACAGGCTTCCTGTTAACCATAGTGTAGGGAATACTCTGTGCCTGTGAGGGAGGTGATAGACCAGGGAGAAGGCTACTGCAGTAGTTAAGATGAGTGTTAATAGTGGCTGGACCCGTGTGGTGGAGGTGGAAGAAGTAGTTAGATTCTGGGTTCGTTTTTTATTTAGAGCTGTCTGGATTTTCAGATTTTAGGGTGAGAGGGAAAGGTAGTAGTTAAGATTTACTCCAGGCTTTTTGAGTTTAGCATCTGGAAGGATGGAAGTTTTATCGACTAGAATGTAAAGTTGGTAGTAGGGCTAATTTTTACTGGAGATATCAGGAGTTTTGTTTTTAGCTATAGTCCTAATCTGAGATGTTCTGTAGAACATGGAGAGGTCAGGTACATAGCTGGCCACATAGGTCTGGAATTCTAAGGAGTGGTTTAAGGTGGAGAAATCCAAAGGTGGTGGCCAGTGTTTAGCCCAGTGTATTCCCACAATTAGGAGTGTGAATCCTAGTCGTAAAGGTAAAGCTGTTAACAGCCCAGGAAAGGAAAGTGAGGGCTATGACTGGGTCTTGTGCTTGGACACCTGGGTAGAGGTGGGAGAGATGTGGCTATGGGAAAGGTATAGAAAAGAGGATGATCTGGCAGGTGGTCAAGGCTTCCAAGGCAGTAGGGACATAAGACAGGCATAGTAATATTTTGTAGAAGGTGATACTGAGGCCAGGTACAATGAGTCCCTGCAAAATTCATACGTTTAAACCCTAGTTCCTGTGTGATGGTATTGGACATTTAAACCCTAGTTCCTGTGTGATGGTATTGGGAGGTGGGGACTTCAGGAGGTAATTAGGTCATAAAGTGGAGCCCTCATGAATGGGATTAGTGATGAGTGCCATTAAAAGAAAATGCCAGAGAACTAGGTAGTGCTCTTTCTCCATGTGAGGATATAAGAAATCAGCAGTCTGTAACTAAAAGAGTCCCCACCAGAACATGGCCATGCTGGCACTCTGATCTCAGGCTTCCAGCTTCCACATGTATGAAAAATAAATTTCTGTGGTTGATAAGCCACCCAGTTTATTGTATTTTGCTGTAATAGCCCAAACGTACTAAGATACCAGGATTAGTGCTTACTCACCATGCTATGGACTCAGGATTTTGTTGTGACTCTCAGTGTGTCTGGGGTGGTGGTGGGGATATTAGTCAAGCAGATGGATAAGCGTAGGGTACAAGTGTTCATCTGTGCAAATCACTGGGTCTGGGGTGGAGAGCCACTGAGTTTCTGAGCCATTGAGGCCACTGATTTTGAATGAGGGTTAAGAGGTGAGAGGATGGCTGTGACTGAAGAGGACAGCAAGTGTATCACAAGTGGAAGAGGGTTATGGGTGTCTGAGATTCCCCAGGTGGTTCTAGATGGCTGAGGTTGAAACAAGGAACGGAGTCATACAGGGAGGCTTTTAGAGCAGGATGAGGGCTGTGACAGTAGAAACTGTTGGAGCTATTGGTAGCACTGAACTCTGTCTCAATTTGCCAAGCACTCTCTGAATGCCTAGTGCTGAGTAACAAGTGGGGAGGCCAGGGAGATGCCTATGGTGTAGGGCAGAGGGATGGAGGTGGTTGTACAAGTGAGACTGTGTGAGTGAGTGTGCTCCAAAGAGTGATATTCACATGGAGAGGGAGTGTGAACTGAAGGACCCAGGCCCCTGGCCTTGAGGACAAAAGGGTGAAAGGTGAACCCATATTTGGTCGTATCTGGGAAGTACCATCTGGAGGATTCCTGGGGAATTGCCTGACAGGAGGGGATATAACCCTATATTCCAGGCCTAACATTTAGACAGTGTCTCCCTGCCCACCTACTGGTTGGTGCTGTGGAAGAACACAGTGACCATTGGGCCATAATGAGAGAGTGGACATTGGTGGCACCAGGGCCTATATTTCCTCTGAGATGGGGATAAATGAGTAGGTGGATGAACTTGATTGTGGTGTGACCTGTCCCCATCATGACAGGGCTCTGTGACCTTTGAGGACGTCGCCATTTACTTCTCACAGGAAGAGTGGAGAGTTCTTGATGAGGCTAAGAGGCTCCTGTACCTTGAAGTGATGCTGGAGAACTTTGAGCTTGTAGCCTCTTTGGGTAAGGCCCTCAAACCAATCCCAGTGTCCTGATCTCTGTCCTCTTTTTCTCTAGAGATAGCTCAACCCTTCCCATAGCCAGATCTTGGATTCTGCTGACTTGCCCATTTTCTTGGGATGTTTACAACGGGTGCCAGCACTGAGCTGTGTGTACTGCCTGAGCAGCCCTAACACTTGCTGCCCCAGGTGGTCTGAGAGGCAGGTGTTTTGCAGTTAGTGAAATGGATATTTTTTTCTTGCTTGTCCTTTGCTATGTCATGATTGCTGCCTGTGTCGTGATCGCAGGCATTGTCATGGTCTGTATCTATGGGGACCATGAGCTATTTTACCCACTCCCTCCTTCTCGTTTTTTTTTTTTAATAATAATTTTCTTTTCTATGGACTGTTGTGTGCCAAGTTGCTCTGCATTAGTGCTGACTGCTCACATGTTCTATCTTTCCTAGGACTTGTTTCACTCAGGTCCCACATAGTTAGACAACTGAGGGCGTGGGGAGAAACCTGATTGCTTCATAGGATGAACATGGTTTCAGAGGAGGCCTTTTGAGTGGCAACTAGGGGAAGGCATGACATCTGAGATGGGGATGAATGAATAGGTGGGTGAACTTGATTGTGGAGGTATTGATTGTGTAGTGACTTACCCCCATCATGACAGGGCTCTGTGACCTCTAAGGAGATTAGCATTTTCAAATCATTTAAGGAAACTGTCCTGTGTTCAACACTGTTGGGGTACACATGACACTGATCAAACCTCATTTCTACATTTCCCCACATTTAGTACATTTCTTTTTTTTATTTTTATTTTTATTTTTTTTTGAGTTGGAGTCTCACTCTGTTGCCCAGGCTGGAGTGCAGTGGCATGCTCCCAGCCACCGCAGCCTCGACCTGCTGGGCTCCGGTGATCCTTCCACCTCAGCCTTCCAAAGTAGCTGGAACTACAGACGCGCGCTACCATGCCTGGCTGATTTGATTTACTGTAGAGACAAGGTCTCGCCAAGTTGTCCCAGGGGGTCTCAAACCCGCGGGCTCAGGCAATCCATTTGCCTTGGCCTCCCAAAGTGCTGAGATTACAGGCTGAGCCACCGAGCCCAGCCTGGTACATTTCTGTCTTGGTATTTTATGTGGGACTTCCAGCACCTAGTTACCTCCACCTTTCTGGCTTCAGTACATTACCTGCTGTTATGCACTACTTCTTCTGCAATGTTTTTCAACACACACACACACACACACACACACACACACACCACACACACACATGCCTCATTACCTATGCACATATGATTATGAACCTGAGCACTCAGTTTCAACTGAATTTTCCTAGGCTTGGGCACAACCAAACTTCTGCCCAGCATGCAGGACCAGACATGGTCCTACTGAAGACTGTGTGATGAGTTTTAGGGCTCTGGGGGGCTACTCAAGGATAACTTTTGAGGCTGTTGGTAAAGGAGTGATTTGGATACACTGCCTCTATTTGTGCTGCATCCCATCTTTGTGTCCTTCATCTGGTGAGGCCATCCCCATTTTGTGATCTTTAGAGGTCCAGTATTGCCAACCAGCCCCTTCCTCAACTGCTCCCAGATCCCTTATCCTCAGAACAAACCTGTAGAACCATTCCTTTTATGTGTGTGTAGTGGGGCTTCTTGCTGTCAACATAGTCAACTTGCATTTCATCAGCAATTCTCTGCTTTCAGGTTGCGGACATGGAACAGCAGAGGATGAAGAGACACTTTCTGAGCAGAATGTTTGTGTAGGAGTATCACAGTCTAAGGCAGCTTCATCTACCCAGAAGACTTACCCCTGTGAGATGTGTGTCCCAATCCTGAAAGATATTTTGCAGCTGGCTGATCTGTCTGGGCAGAAACCATACTTGGTTGGAGCATGTGCAAACCGTCACCAGCACCAGAAGCCTTACAGTGCAAAGAAACCTTTGAAGAAGGACATAGACAGAGCCTCATATGTGAAACATTGTCTATTCCGTGTGTCAAGGAGGCCCTTCCTCAGTTGGGAGGTTGGGAAGGATGTCCCAGCCATGTTAGGGCTTCTAAGGTCCCTGATCTTTCCCAAAGGTGAAAAGCCCAACAAAATCACTGAGTGTGGGGAAGACATTCACAATAAAAAAAATCATCACAAGTCAGAGAAACGTGGGAAAGCTTCCAGGCACAAACACATTCCTGTTCACTGCTCAAGAGTCTATACTGGAAAAAAGCTTTATGAATGTAGCAAATGTGGGAAAGCCTTCCGTGGCAAGTATTCACTTGTTCAGCACCAGAGAGTTCATACTGGAGAAAGGCCTTGGGAGTGCAGTGAATGTGGAAAATTCTTTAGCCAGACCTCCCACTTGAATGACCATCGGAGAATCCATACTGGAGAAAGACCTTATGAATGCAGTGAATGTGGAAAATTCTTTAGACAAAACTCCAGCCTTGTTGACCACCAGAAAATTCACACTGGAGCAAGGCCTTACGAGTGTGGTCAGTGTGGGAAATCCTTTAGCCAAAAAGCCACCCTTGTTAAACACCAAAGAGTTCACACTGGAGAAAGGCCTTATAAGTGTGGTGAATGTGGGAATTCCTTTAGTCAAAGTGCCATTCTTAATCAACACCGAAGAATTCACACTGGAGCAAAGCCTTATGAGTGTGGCCAATGTGGAAAATCCTTTAGCCAAAAAGCTACCCTCATTAAACACCAGAGAGTTCACACTGGAGAAAGGCCTTATAAGTGTGGTGAATGTGGGAAATCATTTAGTCAAAGCTCCATCCTTATTCAACACCGTAGAATTCATACTGGAGCAAGGCCTTATGAGTGTGGACAATGTGGAAAGTCCTTTAGCCAAAAATCTGGCCTAATTCAACACCAGGTAGTTCACACTGGAGAAAGGCCTTATGAATGTGACAAATGTGGGAATTCCTTTAGCCAGTGCTCCAGCCTCATTCATCACCAAAAATGTCATAACATGTAGAAGCCTTGTGAAAACAGGAAATGTGGAAAAGCCTTCAGCCCAAGGTCTAACATTGTTTAGTCACTGGAAGGCCACACTTGAGAAAGGCCTTTGGTCCTGCAAAGCATGAGCTGTCTTTCTTCAGTATTATGATGCAGAGAGCCTTTGTGAGGGAGCCATCTGCCTGAAGTTGAATTTCATATTTTCAAACCTTCAGAGCAGTGAGATTCCACATGAATTCTAGGCATGCATGAGACTTAAAAAAAGCAGCCCTGCACTTCCTAAGCTGCCTAAGACCCTTGCCAGAGTTATATCACTGCCGGTTACTTTGGTAGAAGCTGTCTCCCTTCTACCACCTTGCACAGTGGGCATTGGTCACTCTAACATGCTAAGGCAAGGCAGGTATGTATATGTTCTCTCATTTCTTGAAGGAAATTATGAACAGTCTGAGCCTTTAGGAGGAATTCATTTTCTGAGTGATTAAAGCATACATCTGACTTAAGTTTTGGTCAGAAGGACCCAGTTTGGGTTCTGGAGGGTTATATGTAAGGCTTGCCTTCTTCATGGAAACTCTTAGTCTCACATGACACTTGGTAATTTTTCCAGCCTTCAGGTCAGCTGGTAACTGGCTACCGCCTGTTACTGTTTTGTGTGCTAGTAAAGGCCTTCCTGTTAAATCTACCTGAAATCTTAGTGTTTTGCTTACTGTATAGGGTGGCTAGAAAACATACTTGGGCTCTTTATAAAGGAAAGTGCAGCTTTTGTTGGGCCTCAACTTTGTCTATGTAGGAAAAGCTAAAAGAAAGTTCTTATTCTGGTTTTGGTCAGATTTGTCTTGCTGCCCAAGAACTTGGAAATTGCAAGGATTTTGTCCTAATTTGTTGCCTGGATCCCTATACTTTCTGTGAGACTAGATGTTGCCCTGAGATGAGGTTAGCTGTTATGACAAAGTCCTGTGCTTCTGGGAATAAGATGAATTTGTTGTTCCCAGAGAATATTATATAATGCTCAGCACTGTTGATACCAATCATTCCATAGGCTGGTGTCACTCAGAAGATAACAGGAATCAGATATGGACTATAACTAGTATTAAATAGCTGGATGTGGAGGAGTCTGCAGCAATCAAGATGAAATAATCTGTAGAAGTACATGCACATATCTTCCAGTGACTGTGGCTGTGAGCAGTCATAGGACCTAGAAATGTGTATCAGCCAAGATCATTGTCAGCAAAAATCTAAAGGTTTTGTGGATTCTTGTGGACTTACTGGGATGTTCACCTCAGGTCCATTGCTATAGAGAATAGAGAAAATGGCGATCTTATAGGCTAGGGATATAGCTTTGTGATTCCACCAGTATTGACTGTTGTCTCAGATCACAACAGCCTTCATTGCTTACCAGTATTTCATGCATTGATAGATGCAGGATTGTCCTTACCCAGGCACAAGGAAAGAGATAGTGCAATCATCATGGGGTTGCTACACCTTTTAGTTTCCAAAAAGAACATTAGATATTCTATTTCGAACTATGTTTTACAAATTTTCATATATAAGTGACTTGCGATAGTTCATATATATTTACAGTGTATAATTTGAAGATTTGTGTCATATAAACTCATGAAGCCATTATGAGTTGGCTGGGCATGAGTCGAACATGTTCATGATTCATCTCATGTTCTTTTATAATCTCTACCTACTCTTTCCAGGCCTGCAAGCATCCAGTGATTTATTCACAAAATAGTTTGTGTTTCCTAGAAGTTTATGTATCTTAAGTCATGAAATCTCTACCCCTTTTTTTCCTGATCTGTGGATATGCCACAATTTTTTTTATCCATTCTTCTTAATGGGCAGTTGGGTTGTTTTCAGTTTTGAGCTGCTACAAATAATGCTACTATGAACATAGACATAGAATTCTAAATATGCATAAATGTTTTATTTCTACTGTACCAATGCTTCAGTGTATGTGAATGCTTCACTTTTAAAGAAACTGCCAAACTGTGATCTAAACTGTACTATTTGCATTCCCATTTACAGTATTGAGCTTTCTTGTTCCTCTACAGCCTTGCCAGTACCCAGTATGGTCAGTCTTTTTAATTTAGTTGTTTTAATAGTTGTATAATGGCATCTGATTTTAATTGTATTTTTCTGATATTTTATGATATTGAACATTTTTTTATGTGTGTTTATGTGTCACCTGTATGTCTTTGGGAAAAAGTTCATTAATGCCTTTTACCTAATTTTAAATGGATTTAGTGATGATGTTTTTCCTTTTCATTAATAAATAGAATACCTGATTTTTAAATATTTGTCAATTTTCCTGGTAAAATGTCCTTAGAATATTGTCAAAATAATGTTACCGAACTTGATTTGGGAATAGGTGGGCAGCAGCATACCATTATATTCTATTTTCACCATACTGATACAACCTCAGAAATATGTAGGAAAACAGCCTGTTTGGCAAAAGTGACATTAACACTGTCTTGAAGTAAAACTGCCATTATGGTCCCCTTCTTTCATAAAGATGCTTATCTCACTTTCCTATGGTGAAGAATGATATTTCCCTTTTGATTAATAGACATGTATAACAAAGATGTTGGAGCTTCACTTATTCTTGGCCAGAAAGCCTGAAGACTGAGCAGCTACAAGTGTTTTACCCTAAAAGCTTGCTATATAAAGGATACTTTCTGGGAGCAGGTGCAGGATCTAGCCATCCTCTCTCAGCTGCACAAGACATCACTTTTGTTCATGACTATTAACTGTTTCTGAAAACTGAATTTGTCAGCCTCTTTCTTTGGCCTCTCATCTCCCTTGGCCTTTGGGAATAGGTTTGCTTATACCTTCTCACCATGGAACAATCTATAAAGCAGTAAGATAATTAGGAAATGACAATTTTTTAGTATTTATTACCTGTATCTTTTAAAAAATAGCTTAAGTGTAGTTGTCTTACGTGATTTGTGCATATTTAAAGCATATGATTTATATTTTGATATATACTTAAACCCCTGAAACCAACTTGCCCTTTTTAGTCCATCCCTCTTAATGTGAAATGACTACAGTGTACAAGGACATACTCTGCCCCTTCTAATGGATATTTTCAAATTAATGTACACAAATGGAAAGGACTCTTAGGAAGCCCTGTAGATTTTTGCTCATTCTTTCACATTCATTGATTATTTTAAAGCTGTTCTTGTCTCACCTGTTCCCACACACATTTCTAGATTGTTTTGCTTAACAATTTCTACATCTTGTCATTCAATGCTGCATCTCTTCAGAATGTTTCCAAACATAAGAACTCTTTCATAATCCTTATAGTTTTGTCAAACAAAATAAGTCATCATACAGTGCATTGTCAGTGCTCAGTTGTCTCCAAAAATCTATTTGTTTTTAAAGATATATTCATTGCAATCAGATCCAAGATGAATCTGTATGACAGTAGTTTTGTCCACTGAGTTTCTGCTAATGCATAGCTACCACTTTATTATTATTATTTGTTCATTGAAGTTGCTGAGATAGTTGTCCATCAGAATTTGCCAGATTTTGGAAAAAAAGGTTACATTGTGTATGATTTGAACTATATGACATTCTGAAAAAAGCAAATTATAAAGAGACTCAAAAGTTAATGGTTGTCAGGGGCTTGGGGGAGGGAGGAGGTAAACAGGTGGAGCATATATTTTAGAGCAGTGAACTATTCTGTATGATACCATGATGAATACAGGTCAGGTCATTATTACACATTAGTCAATACCCTGGAACATCTAACACCAAGAGTAAATTCTAATGTAAATGAAGGATTTTAGATGATAATGACATCTCAATGCACAATCTTGTAACAAAGGTACATTCTAGTGAGGAATGTTTAAAGTTGGGTGGCTGTACATGTGGGACAAGGAATATATGGGAACTCTGTTTTGCTCATTTTTGCTGCTCTAAAAAATAGTCTATTTAAAAAGAAAAAGACGAGTTAACTAAATTGTAAATTAACAATATTTTGTCATATTTATACAGTGTGAACAACTCAATAGATTAATTTGGACACATTGAACTTGGCATGCTAGTTATTGCCATGAGTAACGTAGTTGATTCAAGTTCTTTAGAGAGAGGGTGTCTGTGACCTGGTGCCGCCCAAAAGATGCAGAGAGTTGCACAGAAGTTAGATTGGAAAACAGGTTTTTTAGAAAGTAAATTGGAGAGAGATGAGAGATTCCCATTCCCAAGTTGGGGTGGGGGGAGGTAGGGAGCGTATAGGAGCAAAGTTTAAGGGAAAATGGCTGGCTGTAGTTCATAGAACCATGTGACCAGACCAGAGCTTAAAACAAAGCATGACTGTCATAGCTCAGTGAACATATGACCTGGCCAGAGCTTAAAGAGAAGCAATGGTGGCTGCTATTTGAGGTTGAATGCCTTTTAAAGCTTCCCTTTGATGGGGACAAGTCATTAAGGTGATCGCATGGCGGTCTATTTTACATCATCGGGAAGCACGGGTACTGACATCACAATGATGGACAGCAGGCACAGTGGTAATCTAGTCACATGACTGTTACCAAGGTGATAGGGTCTTTGTAAGGAAGGTCATGATGACTGATTAGGTTAACTTGGTTTCTTATGACTGAAGCAAATACTTGAAATAGAAAAGCTAATTAATACAAAACAAGCTGGGGAGAAGGTTGTAAAACAATTATCAATAACTACCGGTGGGATACCAGTTCTGTCCTTGGCTAGTGATTACAGGTTAAACTAGGCAATTTTGTTAAAAAAAACATGACAATTATTCAAGGTCCTCTTAATGTTTTCTTAACAAAATTACCTAGTTTAACCTGTAATCACTAGCAAAGGACATCCTATATACTTATAATAAAAATTAAAAGTCGGGCTCGGTGGCTCAACCTGTAATCCCGCGCTTTGGGAGGCTGAGGTGAGTGGATTGCCTGAGCCCGCAGGTTCGAGACCCGCTTGGGCAACTTGGCAAGACCTCATCTCTACAATAAAAATCAAAAATTAGCCAGGCGTGGCAGCGCGCGCCTGTAGTTCCAACTATTTGGAAGGCTGAGGCGGAAGGATCACCGGAGCCCAGCAGGTCAAGGCTGCAGTGGCCGCACTGCACTCCAGTCTGGGCGACAGAGTGAGACTCCAACTCAAAAAATATATATATATATTAAAAGAATATGTAAGCAGCAGGATCTTAGATTTCTGATCAGCTGAAGTACATTCTAAAGGGGAGCCGAGGAGGCTGTGGAGCACAACAGTGGCTAAATCAGAGGCTCATAAAACTTTCATTAAAAATGACCTTTTAAAAAAAAATGGCATTTATCAGAAAAGGAAAAAGAGTTGGGAAGTAATAGAGTGGGAAAAAAAAATGACAGAACTAGGAAGTGTCAAAATGACTGCACTTTAGTTAAGATTATTTCATTAAATCATTCCATTTTGGCATTACATCCTTTCATAGTCAAGACAGGGAAATGGCAAGCTTGGAAAATGCCAGAACTTAAATTGAGCAATAGCAGCGCTATCTGTCCTAAATGTCTTCAGTGTAAACTTTCCAGAATCCAGGCAAATTTACTTCTAGACTTGGATACATATGTTTTTAAACAGCAATATGTATCAATGTGGTATTGTTAAATATTCTTAAATTGCAAATAATTACAAAATAAAATTTGGAATTCTTTCTGGCTGCAAAAAATAAGATGTTCAGTTCAACGCACCTGGGCATGCTTAGGTGCCAGCTGTCTCTTAATATCCTAATAGTCTCCATCTGAAACCAAATTGTCATGGATCAGGATGCAGCTACCATTGCTCCCTTGGGTGCAGACCCCAGCCCCCCTGATTTAGTCAGGAACACACTAGAAAGTGCAAAACTGCCACTCACAGGAAAAACCACTGAAGACTCTTAGGAATTTATCAGATAAATACCAAAGCAGAAAAATGAAGAAAAACATGCATGGTCAGGACAGATAGGAGATTCAAAAAAAGAAAACAAAATTTTAGCCATGTAGAGATACGCACCATTCAAAAAGAAAATTTTTATCAAGATAAATAGGGAGTGGCAAAAAGGCTGTTTATGCTGCCTAGAGACAGAGTGCCTTCCCAGTTCTTTTCCTCACATCAATCAGGGACAGAAACTACAAGCTGCAGCTTCAAGTGACTGAATTCTAAAATGGACCAAAAAGAAAAGAGTTGGGGAGAGGGAAAAAAAAGAAAATACTAAATATATAGAGAGAAAATAAAAGCTAATTAAATAAATTATATTACATATGTAATATTTTAATATATATTTTAATATAAATATATAAATTGCATGTATAACTAAATTAAAACAGGCACAAAATTTATATAAAGTATGAAACAAAATTAATAAAAATGTTAGGATGTTGTTTATGACTCTTTTTTGGGGGGGTTGGAGTCTCACTTTGTTGCCCAGTCTAGAGTGCCATGGCACACTCATGGCCACTCCAGCCTCAACCTGCTGGGCTTCGGCGATCCTTCCATCTCAGCCAGAACTACAGGTGTGCACTACCACACCTGGCTAATTTTTTTATTTATCGTAGAGATGAAGTCTCGTCAAGTTGCCTGGGCTTGTCTTGAACCCGCAGGCTTAGGCCATCCACTTGCCTCAGCTTCCCAAAGTGCTGAGATTACAGGTTGAATCATTGAGCCCGGCCTTATGACTCTTTAATGCAGGTTCTACATTAACTTTAGCATTTGCTAAAATGCACCAGTTGACAAAACTTCATAATCTTTATAATTACTGAAGTTCAGATTATAATTAAACTTGGAAACCTAATTTAATGTGAATGCTGTATTCTCTCTAATCCTAGGAAAGTAATTTATTATAAAATACAGGGGAAAATAGGTGCCTCATTTGCCTAAATTGCTCAATAGTCATAGTGGGGTAGGCCAGGACTCTGAGAACAGGTTTGTTACAATTGTGTTTTAAAACAATTTAAAGCTATCATTTTAAATGTTGTGACTTTCCCTTCCTTCCAGATGTTGCAATTATCTGCCCCTTCCTCTGGAAAACTGTAAAAGAACATGTAAAATTCTAAAACATTATCTAAAACTGTCAGCATAACCAGGAGACTTTGAGTCATGTCATGATACCAGAAAATGTTAATGTAGATCTTGAGACATGCTGAACTGCACATAGACTTTTTAATCTTAACTTGGGATGAGTAAGGAGCTATGAATTTTGTGTACAAATACTGGAATGAGTTTTTGTTGCTTTGAGTGGGATTCTGGTAATGATGCTAACCCATCTTCCTGTAACTTGGTTGCAGAAATTAAACCTCCCAGTATCTGCCTCTTGTCCTTGATTGACCGCAAGGGATAGCAGCCAGTTTTTGACTGGATAAAAACATTTGGTGACTCCACCTAGATGGTGCCACTTGCAGCTGACTGGTTTCAGTGGGGCTGTCCCATAGAAACTCCCAGCAGTTGCCAGAGCCCTTTTGCTCTAGGGAATTTCCAAGGGATGATCACAGCCAATGACCCTCTGCAAAAAGACTAGAAGATAAGAGGATTTGGAATGAACATGCTCATCCTCAGAGTAGATACACTCATAGGTAAGCCAAACTAGATTGTACACTGGGAGTTGATTGCCTTCCCATTTGAGTCTAGTAACCAATTTGTAGCCAATTTGTAGGCACCAGGGAAGCATGGTCCCAACTCGTAGCGCTTGTATTTGAAGATGCCCTTTGATTTGTATTTGTGAATTGCTAGTCACTGAGGTTTTATCAAAACCAACTTGTTCATTTGAGATAAAAGCCTGCCAAGTTTTCTGAAGCTCCAGCTGGTTAAATATTAAGGCCTATTGTTGTGCACATTTTAAAGCTGATGGGCAAGTTACAGCAAGGCAAGTTCAACTGCACCTAGGTTAAGTAAAACCTTGAAGCTCTCTATTTCTCTTTTCTGCCTGCTTTGAATTTGCTGGTAACTAAGCTACTGATGTTCAGAAAAAACTCACTGTTTTACGGTTACTTGGAATTTTGTTTTCTTTATATAGTTCAGTCAGTTCTAACTAAAATAAAAGTATTTGAAAGCTCATTTGAAACTTAAGAATAAAAAGAAGTTTTAAAACATTTCAAAAATGTCATTGCCATGGAAACTTCTTTGCCACAGTTTTGGCCCACAGTCTTTATTGAATTACCTATCAGGGCAAATAAAGGTTACCCGTGCAAACTGGTTCCAATTTTGTCAGAGATATAATTTGGATGTCGGTAGCTTTTGTGAAATGGTGAATGTAATGCTATTTCACAGTTAGAATTCAGAAGTAAAAGCTATTAGATCTTTATGTGTATGTATACATGTTTAAATGTGTTTATATATATAATGTTGTGTGTTATGTCTAGCACACTAACAATTGTCTTATAAATAAAAGAGCACTCATAAATTAAGCAAGTTCAAATACTTTCAAGTTCATGTGATTTAAGTAAGTCTTAAATAAGCATGGTTTTAAAATTAGCAATAAAACAGAAATGTCTTCAAAATTGTCAGCATACATTTTTGTCAGGGTCTACTAATTAAATACATTTTATGTTTGCCTATGTATATATTTTAAAGTATCAGGGTTTGGCATGAGAGTTATAAGACTATAAACCTTGCCAAGACCAGAATAATCTTTACTTATATGAACTTTTTTTTACAAGTAAGACTAATTTAAGATTGATAGCTCAATGAAAACAGCTGAATCTTCTGAGTTATCAGTAAAATGCCCATGTATTTAACTTTAAGTTTCTTACTTAGGTGACACCTGACGTTCACAGGCTTTAAAAATAATTAGCCAGGAGATAGCTTAAATGATGACTAACTTTGTTTAAAATCTCAGTTTTCATAAGTAATTAGGAAACTGCTAAAGATAAATAAAGTAAATATGACAGAAAAATGCTAAAGTTTTTTATGTGACTTGAAATCTTGAAATTACTTTGAAAACTCATTAAATGCGTTAAGTGACTCACACCTGTAATCCCAGTACATTGGGAAGCAAAGGTGAGAGGACTGCCTGAGACTAGGGCTTACAGACTAGCCTGGGCAATTTGGTGAGACCTTGTCTCTATGATAAATAAAAAAAATTAGCCAGGTATGGTAGTGCATGCCTGAAGTTCCAGCTACCTGGAAGGCTGAGGTGGAAGGATTGCCTGCACTCAGCAGGTCCAGATTGTGGTAGCCATGACTGTGCCACTGTACTCCAGTCTGGGTGACAGAGTGAGTCTCCAACTCCAAAAAAAGTGGGGGGTGAGGGGCATTATGCTATAGGAATACATGTTTCTAAAAATTGTGTAAAGGTTCTCATCTATAAAATGCTGATATCTAACAGTACTAAATTTTTCGCTTCTTAGGTTTTCACCAAAATTTAAGGTTATTTTATGTAATCTATAAAGGTTATTTATTTTAAAAAGGTTAATCTGTAAAGGTTATTTATTTTTAAAAGGTTTTTAAAAACCCAGTAAGCAGATGAAAGAAATATGAAAAAAGTTATGGGTATAAAAATGTATTTTTGACAAACAAAAGTTATAAAAAAAATAAAATTTTATATGTAAAAAGTATGATAAAATTTTGTCTTAAAATAAAATGACGGTTAAATTTTTTAAATAAGAAAGGGAAAGTATATGGTAAAACAAAAAGTCCAAGCATGTTGTAAATGGTCTGGTGTAAGTTGTTACAATATTTATGAAGGGAAGTTTATAAAATAAAACTTGTATGTGATTAAGTTGTTTATAATTTTAAAAATTATTTATATTAGCTTTTCTAAATATAGTTCCTCTATGCTAAAACAAGGTTTTCTTAAGATTTTAATTTGTTCTTTATTAAAATTACAAGAGGTTTTGATTCTTAATTCTGTAACCCAAGGCTGGAAGCAGTGGCTCATGCCTATCCCCAGCACTTTGGGAGGCCGAGGTGAGAGAATTGCCTTAGCCCACAGGTTCGAGACCAGCCTGGGCAACTTGGGGATACCACGACTCTATAATAAATAAAAAAATTAGCCAGGTGTGGTGGCGCATGCCTGTAGTTCCAGCTACTTGGAAGATTGAGGCAACCTGAGCCCAGCAGGTTGAGACTGCGGTGACTGTAGCATGCCATTGCACTCCAGTCTGGGTGACAGAGTGAGACTTTGGCTCAAAAAAAAAAAAAAAAAAAAAATTCTGTAACCCATTTACTTTTTTTAAACCTTTTCAGACTTATATCTCAGAAGTTCAATTTGTATTATGTCTTGCTGCTTTCAGTTTCTCCTCTTCTTGAGAAAGCCTAAGATAATAACGTTCTCCTTCAACTGTTTGGTCAGCTCCTGTAACTGTTTAAAATCCATTTCTAACTGCTATTATGGCCTGATGATAAAATGCTTTATCTTGAAAGGTTTTTTATTACTTAGAAAAACTGAACTTTAAAAAGATTAAAGGTTTTGTATTCACGTAGCCTTTGGTATTGCTTTTAAAGTGTATTGCCAGCTGGGCGCGGTGGCTCAGCCTGTAATCCCAGCACTTTAGGAAGCCGAGGCGAGAGGATTGCCCTAGCCTGGGGGCTCAAGACCAGCCTGGGCAACTTGGTGAGATCTACAATAAATCACAAAAAACTAACTAGGTGTGGTGGCATGTGTCTGTAGTTCCAGCTACTTGGAAGGCTGAAGTAGAAGGATCGCCTGAGCCTAGCAGGTTGAGGCTGTGGTGACTGTGAGCATGCCATTGCATTCCAGCCTGGGTGACAAGAGTGAGATTTCAACTCAAAAAATAAAATAAAATAAAAATAAAGTGTATTGCCTTGGTTAAATAAATATTATTTTTACATTATTCTGTGATTTAGTTTTAGTAAAATGTTCTGAGCCTTTTACATCTTTTAGTAAATGTTCTATTAACTACTCATTGTGCTATTAAATGACAAGGTTTTGGCTCCTGGGACTGGAAAAAAGTGACTCTTGCTAAGTCCCACCAGTCAGGGCCCAGAAGAAGGTGACAATAAAAATGAACTACCTTTATGAAACATAGGACCTTGCTGGCTACTTTTGACTGGTTCTTGTGCTGCAAAATTAGGGGGAGTTGAGTTAAAATCACGTCTTACACCTAAGGTGAGTGCCTGACCACAGTTTTGGTCACATCTAGACTTTGGGTCAGCCCACTGACATCTGCCTACAATTTAAAACATTACCGGGGGTCTGGCCAGTCTCCAAGGCAACTAAGACTGGCATCTTCTAGGAACATCAAACCAAGCCAGTTCTCATGAACTCTGAAATAACTCACATCTTTACACTTGTCACTATGTTATCTTGATATGTCTCTTGTGAATACCATGCCAGATACAGGAAAAGAAAACAAATATCAAGGGCCTGGATCATGATAGCTTGTAATATGAATCCAATTCAGGATTTTTTCTTTCACACTAAACTCGAGGTCTGACTCCCTTTCGCCTTTAAACAATTGGCTGTAAAATTGGGTCAAACGAGAGCTGGGACTCATGGAAGGCAAGCATGGGGTCCTGTAAAAAAAAAAAATCAGGTCAAACTATGTCCTTCACCATAATTCAACATCACTGATGTGGGGCTATTGTCACCAAATAGACAATTTTAGAAATTTGCTTCCTAGTTCTGTGGGACCTCGCCGGGTAAATGAAATAATCCTAGGAAGCAACCTTCCTAGCAACATGAGACTTCCAGCTGTTTATTAGCCTACACATGTATTCTAAAGAATAATGTTCGGCCAGCAGGGGAAACAAGACTAAGTCTGACCTTTTTCTCTTACCCAAATCCCTAACTAAAAGGCTTGGGAAGTCACTGCCTAATAACTTAATAAGAGCCTGCTAAAAAGGGTTTTATTACCCTATATACTAAAGTTTGTTTTCCAACCTGATTCTGCCATAATATCCTATAACAGATAAAAAGGACAAACTGAAGGAACCAAAGAATCTTTGGTGAATGGTTCCTATCCCATCTAGATGCTGAAAATGGTCCTCCAAATTAGACAACAAGCCACTTGGTTACAGTGAACATTAAATCATCAGACTCCCTTTTTATTTTTTTTTTCATTTTTTTGAGTTGAAGTCTCACTCTCACATCTACTGCAGCTTCTACCTGCTGGGCTCAGGCAATCCTTCCACCTCAGCCTTCCGTGTGCCACTATACCCAGCTAATTTTTTGATTTATTATAGAGATGAGGTTTCACCAATTTGTCCAGGCTGGTCTCAAACCCACGGGCTCAGTCAATCCATTTGCCTCGGCCTCCCAAAGTGCTGGGATTTATAGACTAAGCCACCGAGTCCGGCCTAAAGCTGTCATTTTAAATGTTGTGACTTTCCCTTCCTTCCAAATGTTGCAATTGTCTGCCCTTTCCTCTAGAAAACTGTAAAAGAACATGTTGTAAATTCCAAAATGTTACCTAAAAATGTCAGTATGACTGGGAGACTCTGAGTCACATCAGTGGTCACCTACCAGAAAATGTTAACATAGATCTTTCATCATGCTAAAACTGCATGGTGGCTTCTTCATCTTAACTCAGGGTAGTTGAAGGGCTATGCGTTTTGGGTATGAATACTAGAATGAATTTGTGTTGCTTTGAGTGGGGTTTTGCTAATGATGCCGACCCATCTCCCTGTAAACTGGTTGCAGACATTAAACCCGCTTTTCTCCTTGTTTCTGCCTCTAGACTTTGAGCACAAGGAACAGTAGCTGGCTTGTTAGACTGGATGAAAACAATACTACTAATTGCTTTAAAATATCTCATATTGAGACCAGATGCTCTTACACAATAAAAAATAAATTAAAATTAAGTCTTTGTCTCTTACAAATTGGCTTAGTAAATGGGTTAACTGAACATGTGGAATTGCCTGCATGTTTTTCCACCCCGAGAGGGCATGGAAACTCTAAGCTCTTCCCCACATGCCTTGCCCTATGTGTCTTTTCATCTGGCTGATGATCATTATCCTTTGTCTATTCTATACAATAAAGTAGTAAACTGGGTGCAGTGGCTCATGCCTGTAATCCCAGCACTTTGGGAGGCTGAGATGAGAGGATTGTTTGAACCCAGGTGTTCAAGACGAGCCTGGACAACATAGCAAGACCTCATTTCTGCACAAACATCAAAAAATTAACCTGGTGTTGTGTGCACCTGTAGTCCCAGCTATTTGGGAGGCTGAGGCAGGTGGATCACCTGAGTCCAGGCTGGGTTGGCATATGCGATGCCGCTGCACTCCAGCCTAGGTGACAGATTGAGAGCCTGACTCAAAACAAACAAAAAACCCAACCAACCAAGTAAACAAGCAAACAAAAACAAATAATGAAATAAAGTAATAAACACAAGTAAAGTGTCTCTCTGAAGTCTGTGGTTGACTTTGGCAAATTTATCTAACCCAAGGAGGAAGTGGTAAGAACACTGATGTATAGGCATTTGGTCAGAAGTGCAGATCACAAACAGGTTTGTGAATAGCATCTGAAGTGGGGGACAGTCTTGGTTCTAAGCCCTTAGCTTGTAGATTCTGATGCAGTCTTCAAGTAGATAATGTCAGAATTGAGTTAAATTATAGAATACTTAATTGATGCCCACTGGAGAATTAATTGATCGCTGTGTGGAAAAACAACACCCAAGCATCTAGTGTATGATGTGTAGTGTTGAGGTGGCATGTGAGAGTAGAAAAAGCACTTTGGTTTTGCTTTCCTCTTTTTCTTAACAGCATGTTTCTCTCCATTTACCTCCTTTTTAAAATTTTAATTTTATTATTATTTTTTTTTTATAAGGTCTCACTCTGTGGCTCATATGGGAACACAGTGACACGATCATGGCTCACTGTACCCTCAGACTCCTGGACTCAAGTTATCCTCCTGACTCTGCCTCCTGAGTAGCTGGGACTACAGGCATGTGCCACCATGCCAAACAAATTTTTCTATCTTTTTGTAGAGATGAGACCTCACTTTGTTACTCAAGTTGGTCTCAAACTCCTGGGCTAAAGTGATTTTCCCACCTCGGCCTCGCAAAGTGCTGGGAATACAGATGTGAGCCACCATTCCTAGCCATTCTTGCCTTTTTGAATAGCTCTAACTATGACACTAAGCCATGGGCTGAAATATTTCTCTGCACTGGAGTCTTCGGGCTTCCTGACATTCAGCCCCATTGGGCTCATTAACCGTGAGTGACTCCTTTTTTCTTCAGTTCTTTGCTTTGTTAGAAAAGAAAATTTCAAAATATGTGATGAATGCTATAAGCTCTCTCTAGGATTATTATTTTAATTTATTTACCCACTATTTATATTCATAGTCTTATATTTGATGCCAAATGATCTTTCATGAATTTGGAATTTAGAAGTTAATAGTAATAATCCTGCCATAATAGTACTTATAGGAAAGCCAAAAGCCATATTATGCAAATAATTATACAAAGATTATTTCCTAACATAATATAATGTTATTCACTAGAAAAATTTGGGGAAAGTCACAATCATGTAATGTTTAAAATGTGCAGGGTTTATTAACTGGGGGTAGAAACCCACTACTGATTTGAACTTTGAGATGACAAAAAGATTTACATGTTATTTTCTGGTCCAAATGGGTGAAGGATTGTTAAATTAAAGAGAAAATTGTCTCCACTATGGGTATTTTCTTGGTTGGGAAGGTACCTGAGGACTTCAAAGAGCAGAAATAAATTGAGAATGATTCAGAAGAGTAAGTACTGGAGCAAGCGGAGGGAATGCAGGCCATGGCTCCTTGAGGTATGTATTGCAAAATTTTAAAACTTTATATTATTCTGATGCCTTAACATCCCTGCAAACAGACTGAGTGACTTCCTTAGGCGACCAGGTACACCAGTATGATATGACTGGTTTCTGCCACAAGTCCTCCTTCTTGACCTCCCTGACTGTGCTCTAGTGATATCCCAACACATCAGTAAAACTTCCTCATGCATTTTGCTTGTGTACTCCACCTTGACCACCAATAAAAGCACTTGTCAATGGGTCCACACACACTCTCTAGGCTCCAAGCCAGGTTGAGTCAACTCTAGGTTGAGTCTGCTCCCTGGAAGTTCTAACCATATGGTCCCCTCTGTGGTATACCATGCCGCCCTCTTCTAGGACCTGTGGGTATAATATATCCTTTAATTTCACATGCCTTTCCAAGTCTGATTTCTGAAGCAATGTTGGAATGATCCTTAAAGACCATGCAAGAGGCTTTTAATCCCCATTTATAACACAACACAGGTATTGGGCCATTCACCAGTAAGCATGTCATAGGTCTCAAAAGGTTGAATTAGATGTGAAACAATCAGCATCACACATGATTAAAAGATACTATTCAATTCGTTAAATTTGCTTTACTTTATTAAACTATGCATTCTTTCACCATTTATTTTAGTTTTTGTTTCTTATATATTTTAAAAATTGTGTTTATTTTAAATATTGATCAAATATAATCCACTTCAAATATTGAGTTGTTATATCTGTGGAATTAATTTTGGTAAAAAAAATTTTTTCAAAGTTAATTATTGCCAGCTGTTGGTACCAAAAGAAACTAGAAGTTCATTTCCCCATTATTTCCATCTTTACAAAAACAATTTGCTTTTTAGTATGTATTATGTTTATTTACTTTATACTGAGTATACTGAGTCATTAAAAATTCTTATCTGTTGCTAAAAGTATAATTCTACAGTTCCCTGATGACTTTGTAAATCAAAATTGGATTTTAATTTTTCACATTATACCATCAAGTAATCTAAAATACATAAACAGAGCATGTGACTTTTGACTGAAATTAAAGCTATTGAGACAGAAATAATTTGGTAGCATTTTATTAAAAGACAAATGTGACCCCTCCCCCCTTTTTTAGAGATAGGGACTTGCTCTGTTATCTGGGCTGGAGTGATCATAGTTCAGTGCAGTCTTGAACTCCTGGGCTTAAGTGTTCCTCCTGCCTCAGCCTACTGACTTGCAGACTAGAGCTATGGGCCAACATACTCAGATAATTTTTAAAATTGTTTTGTAGGGATGGAGTCTTGCTTTGTTGCCCAGGCTGGTCTCAAATTTTTGGCTTCAAGTGATCCTCTAATTTCAACCTCCAAAAGTATTTGGGATTACAGGCTTGAGCCACCATGGCAAAACCAAATGTGAGTATTGACCCTAGGAGAGAGAACAACAAAGCTGGGCATGTTCTGAGTCTGTTGCAAGTTGGAAGGCTTTTACAGGAAAGTTTAGAAGAAAGGAGAACTCCTTATTCCAGAGTTGTCCTTTTCATTGGAGGATACAATAGAGAGGCTGCAATCTTTAGCTACAAATTGCAACATACAGGCTAAAATGTTGACCTGCAAACCAATCAGTAAAACTTCAGCTTCAGGAATAAAGCAACTTCCTTGTCAGTGTTATTCTTTACTGGGGACAGGATGTCACCATGAATCATGAGACTTCTCCCAGTGGGGTCGATTTGGAAGCCTGTTTACTTTAAATTGCCAAATGTGACTTGTAGTTTACATTTCCACCTTTTGATAAAAAGTCTTCCCATTGGAAGCACTAATGATTGATCTCTGCTTAGGTTGAAGTTATAGACATTCATCAGTTCTTGGCAATGAGAAGGCTCTTTCTCAGAAAGCCATGTCCCATGGGGTGGGAGAGGAGAGGGAGAGCTTTGTTGTTACAGGTGAGCCAGAATGCTAGCAATGTGAAGTAGGTCAGGACTTGAGAGTACATACTAAAGATTTGTCATTGGGTGACCATTATTTTGGCCTTATGTATTGATGAATTCTTTTTTTTATAATCAATATTTTTTATTATGATATTGTGGGGTACAGTTAAGGGTTAGGTATACAAATACGTTTCGTTCAGGCACCCTTGTTGATAAGAGGTGTTTCCCCGTCCCCAGACAGATATTTGCTACTGTTAATCCCATCTCCCTCCCCCACCATAGTTTCCCAATACTGTCAGTCATTTTCTTATAGTATTACATTGGATGTTCAAGGTTCATTACAGGAGTGAGAACATGTGATACTCAGTTCTTTGTTTCTGTGAGAGGTCACTCAGTATTATAGACTCTAGTTCCATCCAGGTTGCTGTGAAATTCATGATTTTGTTTTTTTTATGGCTGCGTAGTAATCCATCGTGTATATGTACCACATTTTTTTAATCCAGTCCTCTTTTGATGGGCAGCATGGTTGCTTCCAGGTTCTTGCTATTGTGAACAATGCTGCGATAAACATACATGTGCAGGTATCTTTTTTATAAAGTGATTTGAGTTCTTCAGGATATATTCCCAGTAGGGGGATTGCGGGGTCATATGGGAGGCTGATATTTAGAGCTTTTAGGAATCGCCACACTGCTTTCCACAGAGGTTGCACTAGTTTACATTCCCACCAACAGTGTAGAAGTGTTCCATTTTTGCCACACCCTCTCCAGCAGCTGTTATTTTTTGAGTTGTTGATAATTGCCATTCTGATTGGAGTAGGTGGTATCTCAATGTGGTTTTGATTTGCATCTCCCTGATGATCAGTGAGGTTGAACATTTCTTCATGTGTCTGTTGGCTGTTCTGTCTTCCTTTGTGAAGTGTCTGTTCATATCTTTTGCCCATTTTATAATGGGGTTGTTTGTTTTTTTCTTTTCAGCACATTTGAGTTCCTTGTAGATCCAAGATGTTAAGCCTTTGTCAGACCTGGTGTTGGCAAATACTTTTTCCCAGTCTGTAGGCTGTCTCCCTGCTTTCTTGATGGTTTCTTTGGCTTTGCAGAAGCTTGTCAGTTTAATAAGGTCCCACTTGTCTATCTTCTCTCTTATGACCTGTGGGTTTCAGGTTTTGTTCAGGAATTGGATGCCAGTTCTGATTTCCATGAGGGTATGTCCTTCATTATCTAAAGTTCTTATGGTTTGAGATTTTAAATTTAGGTCTCTGATCCATTTGGAGTTAATTTTTGTGTATGGGGATAGATAGGGGTCCTGTTTCAATCTTCTGCATGTGGTCAACCAGTTTTCCCAGCACCATTTACTGAATAGGTTCTCCTCTCCCCAGCTTTGTCAAAGATGAGTTGGTTGAGAAATTGAAGTTTTGCTTCTGGAATCTCAACTCTATTCCATTGATCGATATGACTGTTCCTATACCAATATCAAGCTGTTTTGGTGATTGTAGCTTTATATTAAAGTTTGAAGTCTGGTAATGTGATACCACTTGCTTTGTTTTTTTTGCTGAGGATTGTTTTGGCTATTCTTGGACGTTTGTGTTTCCATATGAATTCCTGTGTTGTTTTTTCTAGGTCTGAGAAGAATGTCCCTGGTAATTTGATGGGTATTGCATTGAATTTGTAGATTGCCTTAGGTAAGATGGACATCTTCACAGTTGATTCTTCCAACCCATGAGCATGGGATATTTTTCCACTTCTTTGTGTCATCTTTGATTTATTTGAGCAGTGTTTTGTAGTTTTCATTGTAAAGGTCTTTCATGTCTCTGGTTAGGGAGATGCCAAGGTATTTCATTTTTTTGTGGCTATTGTGAATGGAATTGTGCTTTTTACTTGGGTTTCTGTTTGTTTATTATTGGTGAAAAGAAATGTGATTATCTTTTGCACATTTATTTTGTATTCTGAGACTTTCCCGAAGGCCTTTATCACTGTAAGGAGGTTTTTGACAGATTCTCTTGAGTTTTCAAGGTATACAATCATGTCATCTGCAAAGAGAGATAATTTGACTTCCTCTTTTCCTATTTGGATACCCCTGATTGCCTTCTCTTCTCTGATTCCTCGAGCCAGGACTTCCAATACTATGTTGAACAGGAAGGGTGAGAGTGGGCATCCTTGTCTTGTTCCAGTTTTCAGGGGAAAGGGTTCCAATTTTTGTCCATTTAAGAGTATGCTGGCTGTGGGTTTCTCATAGATGGTTTTTACTATTTTGAGGTATGTTCCCTGTATGCCTAGATGTTCGAGGTTTTTATCAAGAAGGGGTGCTGGATTTTATCAAAAACTTTTTCTGCCTCTAATGATATAATCATGTGGTTTTTGTTTTGACATCTGTTGATGTATTTAATTACACTTATGGTTTTACGAATGTTGAACCAGCCTTGCATCCCAGGAATGAAGCCTACTTGGTCATGATGGATGATTTTTGAGATGTATTGGTGAATCCAGTTTGCTAGGATCTTGTTGACAATTTTAGCATCTATGTTTATCAAAGATATTGGCCTGTAGTTCTCTTTCTTTGTTGGATCTTTACCTGGCTTGGGTATCAATGTGATGTTGGCTTCATAAAATGATTTGGGGAGAGTTCCATCTTTTCCAATTGCCTGGAATACCTTCAGTAGGATTGGTATCAGTTCCTCCTTAAATGTATTGTAGAATTCTGCTGGAAAGCCATCTGGACCAGGGCTTTTTTTTTGTAGGTAGTTTTCTTATTATGTAGTCAATTTCCTTGATTGTTATTGGTCTATTTAGGGTCTCAATTTCTTCTTGTTCCAGCCAAGGTAGGTTGTGTGATGTCAGAAAGTCCTCCACTTCCTTAAGGTTTTCAAGTTTGTTTCCATACAAGTGTACATAGTAGTCTCTAATGATCTTTTGTATTGCTTCAGGGTCCGATGTGACTTCATCTTTTGTGTTTCTGATTGTGCTTATTTGGGTTTTTTCTCATTTTTTCTTGGTCAGTCTAGCTAGGGGACCATCAATCTTGTTTATCCTTTTGAAGAACCAGCTTTTTGTTTCATTGATTATTTGTATTATCTTTTTGTCTTCTATGTCCTGAATTTGGGCTTTTATTTTGGTGATCTGGATTCTTCTGCTGAAATTAGGGTTTTTGTGGTCTTCCTTTTCCAGCTACTTTAGGTGGCTTGTTAGGTTGTTGATTTGTGTTCCTTCCATTTTGTTCATGTGTGTTTGTTGGGATATAAATTCCCCTCTTACTACAGCTTTCAAGACATCCCAGAGATTTTGGTAAGATGTTTCTTCATTTTCATTTGTTTCCAGGTATCTTTTGATCTCTGTTTTGACCCAGGAGTTGTTTAGCATCATACTGTTTAGTGTCCATGTCTTTGTGGGTTTGGGGGGGACTTTGTTGTGTCAATGTTTATTTTTATTCCACTGTGGTCCGAGAATGATGCATGGTAGAATTTTGGTCCTTTAAATTTGCTTATGCTTGATTTATGGCCAATTACGTGGTCGATCTTAGAATACATTCTATGTGGTGATGAGTAGAATGTATATTCTGTGGTCTTTGAATGGAGTGTTCTGTAGGTATCAATTAAGTCCATTTGGTCTAAAGTCACATTGAGGTTCTGGATCTCCTTGCTGATTTTTTGTCCTGATGATCTGTCTAGGGTTGTGAGTGGGTATTAAAGTCCCCAGTTATGATGGTGTTAGGGTCAATATCTTTCTTTAGTTTTTCTAGAAGTTGCTTTATGAAAGTTGTCGCACTTATGTTGGGTGCATATATGTTTAGTATAGGTATTTCTTGTTGATGGATTGAGCCTTTTATCATTGTGTAGTGGCCTTCTGTATCTTTTTTGATTTTTAATAGCTCGAAGGGTATTTTGTCTGAAATTAAGATCGCTAACCCTCCTTTCTTTTGCATTCCGTTCGCCTGAAAGTTTGTTTCCCATCCTCTTACTTTGAGTCTGTGGGTGTCCTTTCTAGTGAGGTGAGTCTCTTGAAGGCAATAGATTGTTCCCTGATGATATTTTATCCATTTTGCCCTTCTCTTTCTTTTCAGTGGTGCATTTAGTCCATTCACATTTAGGTTAATAATTGAAATGCAAGTCGACCCCTGTCATAAGGTTCTTACAGAGTTTTTCCTGTTTGTTTGTTGTCTTTCTTTGGGTCCTGCAGTTGGCTTATGTGTGCTTTTAATCTTTTGCCTGTACTCTTGTGAAGAATGTTGTTGTTCTTTTTTCTTTTTCTTCTGTGTTCAGTACTTTCTTAAGTGTTTCTTGTAGAGGTGGTCTTGTGGCAGCGTAGATTCTTAGAGATTGGATATCTGGAAAAGATTTCAGTTCTCCCTCACTAATGAAGCCTAGTTTGGCTGGGTAGGTTATTCTTGGTTGAAATTGTTTATCTTTTAGAACTTTGAAGATAGGGCTACAGGCTCTCCTAGCCTGAAGGGTTTCTGTGGATAAATCTGCTGCTATTCTAATTGG
>NW_007249973.1:26802-29594 GCF_000164805.1 Carlito syrichta | reverse complement strand
TATTAAGTCCATTTGGTCCAGAGTCACATTGAGGTTCCGGATCTCCTTGCTGATTTTTTGTCCTGATGATCTCTCTTGGGTTGTGAGTGGGGTATTAAAGTCCCCAGTTTTGATGGTGTTAGAGTCAATACCTTTCTTTAGTTTTCCTAGAAGTTGCTTTATTAAAGTTGGCACCGTTATGTTGAGTGCATATATGTTTAGGATAGATATTTCTTGTTGATGGAGTGAATCTTTTATCGTTATGTAGTGGCCCTCTGTATCTTTTTAAATTTTTGATAGCTTAAATGGTATTTTGTCTGAAATTAGTATCACGACTCCTCCTTTCTTTTGTGTTCCATTCGCCTGAAAATTTGTTTCCCATCCTCTTACTTTCAGTCTGTGTATGTCCTTTCTAATGAGATGGGTCTCCTGAAGGCAGTATATTGTTGCCTGGTGATATTTTATCCATTTTGCCATTCTATGTCTTTTCAGTCGTGCATTTAGTCCATTCACATTCAGGCTAATTATTGAAATGTGACAGTTCATCCCTATCATAGAGTTCTTATAGAGTTGTTGTTCTTTCACTTGGTTTTTTTGTCTTTCTTTTGGTTTTGGGGTTGGTTCATGTATATTTTATTCTTTTTCCTTTACTCTTGTGAAGAACGTTGTTTTTTTCCCCCTTTTCTTCTGTGTTTAGTACTTTCTTAAGTGTTTCATGTAGAGATGGTTTGGTGGCAGCATAAGTTCTTAGGGATTGGATACCTGGGAAAGATTTCAATTCTCCCTCACTGATGAAGTTTAGCTTGGCCGGGTAGGTTATTCTTGGTTGTAATTGTTTATCTTATGCCGGGCTTGGTGGCTCAGCCTGTAATCCCATGGCTTCGGAGGCTGAGGTGAGTGAATTGCCAGAGCCTGCGGGTTTGAGACCTGCCTGGGCAGTGAGACCTCATCTCTACAATAATTCAAAACATCAGCCAGGCGTGGTGGCGCATGCCTGTAATTCCAGCTACTCGGAAAGCTGAGGCGGAAGGTTCACCTGAGCCCAGCAGGCCGAGGCTGTGGTGGCTGGGAGCAGCCACTGCATTCCAGTCTGGGTGACAGAGTAAGACTCCAACTCCGAAAAAAAAGAAAGAAATTGTTTATCTTTTAGGACTTTGAAGGTAGGGCTCCATGCTCTCCTAACCTGCAGGGTTTCTGTAGATAAATCTGCTGCTATTCTGATCGGTCTTCCAGGATAGGTTATCTGGCCTTTTTCTCTTGCTGCCTTTAGGATTTTTTTCTTTCATGCCTACTTTGTTTAGGTGAGTTATTATGTGTCTAGGAGTTGGTCTTCTCATTTGTTTCTTGCAGGGATTCTCTGAATCTCTTGTGTTTGAATTTTTGCATCACTGATTAGGTAAGTGAAGTTTTCTTGAATGATCTCATGGCAAGGTTGTTCCCGTGTGGTCTCTGTCTTTCTGCCTCAGGATGGCCAATTACTCTGAGGTTCGGTCTCTTGAAGTAATCGCTCATCTCTTGAAGGTTTTGTTCTGTCTTTTTGAGCTTATTTTCTGTGTTTTTAAGAGTTTGGGTTAGTTCTATATTTTGGTCCTCAAGCTCTGAGATGCTTTCTTCTGCTTGAGTAATTCTTTTTCCATGCTTATCAGTTTGTTATTTATTTCATTCACAGTATTCTTTATTACTGTTATCTCAGATATCAGCTCCTTCCTAGTTTCTTCTTGTGTCTCCTCAATTCTTTTTAATCTCTCCATTGATGTCTTAATATCTAGGTTTGTAGTTTGAGGACCTTCATACTGGGGGCTCTTCATTGTTTACATTCCGAAGTCAGTTTTCTCAGTGTCTGCCCTCCCAGGGGTCTGGGAGAGACCCATATTCTTCTTTTGGTTTTTCTTCATTTGTGTAGATTTCTCTCTCTCTCCCCCTTTCCCTCCCCTTCTTTAATTCTGTTTTTGAGGGAAGGTGGGGTTGCTTTTGTTTCACTTCTGCAATATCCTGTTCTTCCTTATGAGGGTCTTCTGGCTTTGTTCACTTTTGAGGTTGGAGTGTGGGCTGCAGACAGTACTTTTTTGCAGTTTTGAGGTTTTATTGAGGGGGAAACTGTAGTTCAGAATGTATATGCTGATTCTAGCATCCATGAACAGGTGTATGAGCACACTGGAACCTATTTCCCTCTGTCTTACAATCTGTCCTTGCATCAGTATGTCGTCTTGGTCCCTAGATTAAAAAGGGGGGTATAAAAGAGGAAAATAATGGAGGAAGAGGGGGTCAATAGGAAGTTAGAAAGAGAGAAGAACGAGAGGCAAAACAGACATACATATCAGGTATCAGGTGAGACAGAGACACAAGGCTGGAAAGAAGTGAAAAAGACACGTAAGAAAGATTCCCTAAAGAATACTGATAGCTTCACAGAGACAGACCAATAAAATCATGAAACAGTGTAAGTCAGAAGGCAAACAACAAAAGTGATCAGAATAAACAGGCAAAATGATAAAATCATAAGTCAAAATAAGAGATCAGACTAAAGTCACTTCAGCTCTGATCTCCGGCCTCTCCCCTTTGTCTTTTGTTGCAGACAGCTAGATTTACTGGCAGTTTGAGTTTGTTTGTTTTTTTAGTCTACTGCCTGGGGGTTGCTTTCGTCTGATTCAGCCTAGGGGTGGGGCTTTGTCGCCTGTTTAGCAATGTTAACTTAGGAACCAAGGTGGGGTTTGTTGATAGGTGGGCGGGGCAATGGAAGTCTCTGCCTGGAGAATGGCCGAGGCAGTTTTTGCAGATCCATTTCTCTCTGCTTGTCTGGGTCCCCAAGCTTGGGG
>NW_007249973.1:19716-26782 GCF_000164805.1 Carlito syrichta | reverse complement strand
GGCGGCTTGGTGCTGGGTGCCAGGCGAGAGACGATGTAGCCAGGGAGCAAGCTGAGACCCAAGACTCTCACGCACGCAATGGAACAGCAGCAGCAGGGGGCCGCAATATCCAGCCCTGCGTGGGACCAAAGGTCCCTGGGCCTCGGACCAGCACGGCTGGTGGTGGGCTAGGGGATGGAGGAAGAAAAGTAAGAGTCTTTTTGGGAACTCACGTTTGGAGAATCTCACAAGTCCACCTATGCCGTCACCATCTTGAATCATTCCTGATGAATTATTTTCAAATTCCAAAGAATTTAGGTAGAGAGAAAGGTAGATGTTTCCATTTTAAGTATATTTTACTCAATTGCTATATGATACAAATAGTTCAAAAGAAAAGAAAATCTTTCTTGACTTTGGAAAACAAAATATAAAAAGAATCAGAGATGTTTCAATAAAAAAATCATTAAAAAATCAGTTCAGTCCTCCATCACTTCAATCCTATAAAATCCTTGTTTTGTTAGATGTTGGGTAAACAATTTTTATGAACCTATCGTTTTTATAATAGAGTTCTGGAATTTTTTTTTTTTTTGAGTTGGAGTTTCACTCAGTTGCCCAGACTGGAGTGCAGTGGCCGCTCCCGGCCACCGCAGCCTCACCTGCTGGGCTCTGGCGATCCTTCCACCTCAGCCTTCCAAGTAGCCGGAATTACAGGCATGTGCTACCACGCCCGGCTGATTTTTTTATTTATTGTAGAGATGAGGTCTCACTGCCCATGCAGGTCTCGAACCCTCAGGCTCAGGCAATCCCTTCACCTCAGCCTCCCAAAGGCATGGGATTACAGGCTGAGCCACCGAGCCCAGCTAGAGTTCTGGAATTTTTTAAGTTAATTTATATTAAAGTTACCAAAAATCTTTGTTGAAGTATAGATTCTTTCCCATGAAAAGTAATTCTGAACTATAGTTAATTGCAAATGTTTTTAGAGAATTCAAAAAAAATTGTGTATGACCATAAATTAGAATAGCCATTTTAAATAATCTGATTAAAGTTCCCGATTGGCAAAGATATTTGTTATTTCTATTGTGACATTTTGAGATCACCACCACCATTATAATTAATAGCATCACATAAGGACCACCAGACTTTTATAAATTTTATATAATCTTTAGGACATTCACATTAATCACACATTCATACTAATTATGTCCAATTTTGGTTGTAATCCAAAATTTAGCTACAACTTGCCAAAATGTAAACAAAGCTCCATATTGAGAAATAGATTTTGAAACTCATAATCATGTTCAATGTGTTTGGGTGTCATAGGTTATGTCTGCTTTTCTGAGATCGTCTGACATTCTCATGCAAACACTGTCACTGCAGTAACAGTAGAAATGATCATTACTTCCCCACAATGATGAGTTCTTGGTGTCCCAAACCTTTACCTTAAGGTGTGGTGTCTGCTTTCCACAAGTGTTCTGACTCTAACACTATAGACAGTGTCCTGTTCCAAAATGACATTTGCTAAGTGACTTTTCAGATAGTTCTCACATTCATATATAGAGACTATACTGTTCATTACTAGATTAGCTACAATCACTGACAAAATCAGTTTGGGCTGAAAATTAAAAACTATGTTTTGGTGGCTTATACAACAAAAACTTTATTTCTTACATTTCTGGTGGCTGGAAAGTCCAAGATCAAGGTTTTGCCAAATTCAGTTAGTAATGAAATTCCATTCCATGGCTTGCTGTGGCTGCCTTCTTCTTTTGTCTTCACAAGGCCTTTATTGGTAGATAGCATGTAGAGGGTGCACAATTTTTCTGTTTTGCTGTTCTTATAAGGGCACAAATCCCATCATGAGGACCCTTCTCTTGACCCGAAATCTAATCACCACCAGAATTCCCCATCTCCAGATATTGTCATATTATATTAGACTTCACTGTGATCATGCTTCAACATAGAAATTTTGGCATGAACAAAAACATTAAGGTCATAACAGTTGGGTCACCTTTAGTAAAGAGAATCCTGGTCCTAATGATGATGTTAATACCAGGCCAGCAAGGGGAGGTGTAGAGGCCATGATTTTGGTATCTGTACATGTTTGAATCACAGAGTTTGCAGAGAGAAATGACTTAGGGGACAGTAGGAGAGAGGATAACCTGGAAGGTAGTCAAGGCTTCTGAGATATGAGTGAACATGAGATGGATGTGGAGGCCTAGGAGCGATTCATATGACAATAAGGCCAGGACTAGAGCTTGCTTACTGCTCTGTGTTCTCATCAGGCTTTTATTGTGACTCTTGGTGTGTCTGAGTGCTTTCGTCTGGTAGGTGGCTCACTTTAGGTGCACAAATGGTTATCTAGGAGAGTCAATAAACTCAGGGTGGAGAGCCACTGGGGCAAAGATTTGAATGAAGGTTGACAAGAAAGGAAAGTAATTACTGTTCAGAGCAGTATATATTGGAAAGGGTCATGTGTATCTGATTATCCACTGGTGGTTCTGGGTGAGTGAGGAGGTTGATGCAAGGGACAGAGTCAGGTAGATTTGGGTTGCCTACGAAAGTGGGGAACATCAGAGGTATGGGTAGTCCTAAAACCTTTCTGGATGTCTTGTGCTGAGTATCACTTAGGACTATGAAATGAGCTAAACCAGTTAACAAAATCAAATTGCTAGCAAAATAATAATATTAACCAGTTTACTCCATTTTGTTTAAAACTTTCATCTTAGTTACCTGCCTGACCTAAGAATCAATGCCTATGTGTGATTACAGTAACATTCCCATGACCGCAGACCCCCAGCTTTGTCTCCTTTGGGCAGGTCGTGCTGGCTGTTTCCTGCTGACTGTTACAAAACTCCTTAGTCATATAATTGTTCCATATAATTGTATGCTTTGTTATCTGAAATCCAATATTACACCTTATATTCTGTTAGTAACCTAACCAAGGTAACTCCATAGTGTAATAATTCTTCTTCCTTGTCTCTATGTAACTATCTTAAAGTATATCTTAATGGCAGAACTCCAGGGACTTTCTGGACACTGGCTATACCTAAGACATAAAATTAATCAAAGCTGAGGTGAGTGGATTGCCTGAGCCTGTGGGTTCGAGACCCGCCTGGGCAGGCAAGACCTCATCCCTACAATAAATCAAAACATCAGCCGGGCATGGTAGCGCATACCTATAATTCTGGCTACTTGGAAGGCTGAGGTAGAAGGATCGCCGGAGCCCAGCAGGTTGAGGCTGCGGTGGCTGGGAGCGGCCACTGCACTCCGGTCTGGGTGACAGAGTGAGACTCCAACTAAAAAAAAAAAAAAAATTAATCAAAGCTTCCTAACAATCAAAAGTTCCCATTTTGGTTGCCAAGTTGTTAGTTAATAGTTGCTATGGTCACTAAGTTGCTACATAGTCAATACTGCAAATTTTACCTATAAAAGCTTGTCACAAACTGCACCAATTTGTTTCCTGGCATTTGCCTGCTCTTGACTCGCGCATTAATAAAACTCTAATTAATTAAACTTAGCTTGCTGGCGTGACTTCTTGCTTACTCAATCATAACAAATACATGGGAGATACTTACTATATGGAATCATGGCAGGTATGGCTGTGGCAGTGTAGTTGGGTTGGATGAGAGAGGTGTGGTGGCAAGAGTGATGTGTCTGTGCAAAGAGACTGTGAATTCATGTTCCAAGGGTCCTGGCATTGAGGTCATGAGGGTGAAATGTGAACCTAGACCCTTGTTTGTATTTGAGATCCACTCTCTGGGAGCTTTCAGGGGAATTGCCTGACAAGAAAGAGTGGTTCCTTGTATGGCATGCTCAGAGGTTAGATATTTGTCCAGTTGTCTATTGTTGCTTTGGGAAGACACAGTGACCAATGGGACCATGAGGAGAGTGTAGTCATCAGTAGCACTGGAGCCTATTGTAATCTCTGAAATGGGAAGTTGGGGAGGAGGGTGAGCAGCGGATGGATGCATTGGAGGGGGGGTGAAGATCAACTTGGGATCCTAGAAGAGATGATAATCACAAAATGACTGTCCCTATAATGGCAGAATTTTGTGACCTCTGAGGATGTTGCTATTTCCTTCTCCCAGGAGGAGTGGGAGCTCCTTGATGAAACTCAGAAACTCCTGTACCATGATGTGATGCTGGAGAACTTTGAACTTACAGCATCTCAAGGTAAGGCCCTCATATTCCTCCCAGTGTCCATTGCAGGTCTCTGTCATTCTTTTGTCCCATAGGCAGCTCTGTTTTTTCCCAGTCAGACCCTGAGTTCTGCCAACTTTCTTATTTCTTGGCATATGTCTTGTGGGGGACAGTGCCAAACTGTGTTATATATCCCAGATCAGTGCACTCTCAAAACTACCCTAACACCTGCTGTCTTCACGCACACAAGGAAGGGTCTGGAAGTCAGGAATCTTTCAGTCAGTGTAATGAATTGTCCTTGCTCTTTCTGGCAGGCTGACTGTGTTTTCATCCATGGGACCTTTGTGCCCATGTTGTGCCTTTTTTCTCTAGCTAACATTTCCTCCCTGTTCCTGTGTCAGGAGTTATAGGCATTGTTTTGGTTACTACTTGAGTGCCTCATAAGTTTTTCAGGAAGACGCTGCTACATGATTTTTTTTGTAACAGTGCTTTTCTCTGTTGTAGTTCGTCATGTGCTGAGTTGGTCTGTGCCAGTGCCAGCCACTCATGTCTCTGTTCGTCCCCTTCAGGCCTGCATCTTGCAGGCCCCATGTAATTGTACAACTGGTGTTGGGGGATGGCCTTGGTTGTCTCACAGGGTGGACACAGCAAAATACTTTTGGAGGACACATGGTCCTGGTAAGGGACAACTAAGGGGTAGCAGAACACTAGTCCTCTTTTCTAATCCTACCATGAATCTATCCTGTGTTCTCAGTGATTGGGTGCCAATTCCATAGGACACACCTCATTTTCACCTGTGTTCTCATATGTGGCACATTCCTGACCTTCTGTCCTCCATGTCTCTCAGTCTCTGGCTGCTCCTACTTTTTTGGCCTACATGGTTAACTGATTTATTTCCACTGCAACTTCTACCCTGTTCTCCAACACTGACACACATACAACGTGTCGTGAAGTATGTCAGTATTTTTAAATAGTCCTTGTGCACTAGGTATTTGGTTTCCATTATATTCTCCTTACTCTGTACACGGTAACCTTCTGTGCAACATGCTTATGTCATCAGGAGAGGAGATCCTGAAGAAGTCTGTTCTCAGAGGACTAAGTCAGAGACCTTTTCTTTCTTCTGTGAAGCATGCTCCCTCTTTGTGTCTTTTGTCTCGTAAGGCCTCATCTGTGATCTTTATGGGCCCTTTTCTTAAATTGCTACCAGCTCTCACATCCTGAGATTTTCCCATGGACTAATTCTTTGCTATGTCTGACACACATTTTTCATGGGACTCCTCCATCTCACCATAGTGAACCTGTACTTCATCAGCATTTCTCTTCTTTCAGGTTATTGCTGTGGAGGAGAGGGTGAGAAGTTACCTTTTGCAGAGAGCATTTCTGTAGAAGTACTGTCACAGGTCAAGACTCCAAAGTCATATTCATTCACTCATAAGTCTTACCCCTGTGAGATATGTATATCATTGCTTATATACATTTTACACCTGGCTGATCTCCAAGGCAAAACCTCTGGACAGAAGGCACACTTCAATGGGGCATCAAGAAAATAGAGGACTTAGATATGCAATGAATGTGCTTTTTCTTTACTCAATATGATGACACTGGAGGCTACTCTTTCAAAAGAGCCTTCTCATATATCTGAGTATTTGAATTTTTTTTTTTTTGAGTTGGAGTCTCACTCTGTCACCCAGACTGGAGTGCAGTGGCCGCTCCTGGCCACTGCAACCTCAACCTGCTGGGCTCCGGCAATCCTTCCTCCTCAGCCTTCCAAGTAGCTGGAATTACAGGCACATACTACCATGCCTGGCTGATTTTTTGATTTATTGTAGAGATGAGGTCTTGCTGCCCAGGTGGGTCTCGAACCCACAGGCTCAGGCAATCCACTCACCTCGGCCTCCCAAAGGTGCGGGATTACAGGTTGAGCCACCGAGCCTGGCTTTGAATTTCATATATCTGAGTATTCATGGATTACCCATAAGCTTGAGGTATGTGGGAAGCATATGTAACTAGATTGTATTCTCTAAACCTGCCTGGGAATTTTAACAGATACTGATCACTGCCTGGTTCTGTGACTGAAGCCATTTCATTTCTATCACTTGGTAGACCCACAAAGTATGCATTAATTACCACTTCAAAGTGTTCCGGAAGGGTACCTTATGCATAGCCTGAGCTCTTAGGGGAGTTTCTCATTCCCTCCTCTCTGACTAATTAGGATGTGGATCTAATTTAGTGTTGGTAACAGGACCTGGTCTGAGTTCTGGCAGCTTGCAGGGAAGGACTGGCTTTTTCAGGGACATTGCTGATCTCAGGTGATGCTTGTGATGAAGTTTTTTCAACTTCCAAGTCATCAAAGCAGGAACTGCCTATTGCACATTGCACTGGTTTGTATTGTAACAAAGGCCTTTTTATGTATGTGCCTTTAGCCTTAGACATTCTATTCCCAGCCAGCCATGGTGACTCAGACCTGTAATCCCAGTACTTTGGGAGGCAGAGGCGAGAAGATTACCTGAGCCTGGAGATTCAAGACCAGCCTGGGCAACTTGGTAAGACCTCATCTCTACAATAAATCAAAAAAGTCAGCTAGGTGTGGTGTCACATGCCTTTGATTCCAGCTGTAGTGGCTGAAAGTTCAATCCGAGAGACCACCAAGAGCCAATTCCGATGAAAGTTCAAGAGGGTCTTTATTTACAAGCTCGAGCCTGGACCTCTGTCAACAACTGACACAGCGGAGTACATTCAGAGGCCCTGACTTCCTTAAGCAGATGGCTTTTATGCTTTTACACAAAGGGAGGAAAAGTTTGGGGGGCTTTCCAGTTGTGTTACCATTTAATTGGGTAGTAACCTCTGGTGGTCAGCTTAATCGTGGAGGATCGGCTAGCCTGACTCAGTCTGACCTTGGTCCACTAGCTAGGGAAGTTGCAGAGACATCTGGAAACTTAGGTGATACCCC
>NW_007249973.1:18780-19696 GCF_000164805.1 Carlito syrichta | reverse complement strand
AAAGCAGACAATAGTGAGGTTAGCCAAGGCGAGTAGTTAAACCCAACTTTCAAACCATCCCTGTTTCTGCTCCCGCTCTAATTTATGCTTAGCCAAACCTTCTCGCACTTTAGCCATGGATTCCTTTACTATTCCTGAATAGTCGGTGTAGAAACAACATTCTTCTCCCAGGGTGGCGCAGAGGCCACCTTGCTGGAGGAACAGTAAGTCTACGCCTCTATAGTTTTGCAGAACTACTTCAGACAGAGAGGTTAGGGATTCCTGTAAGTGTGAAATAGAAGTTTCTATTCTTTCTATGTCAACATCTATTGCAGCCCGAAGGCTACTGTAATGATGGGATTGAGTGGCTAGGGAGGCAATACCTGTCCCTGCCCCGGCAAGGCCTAGTCCTAGCAACACTGACAGGGTTATTGCAGTGACCGGTTCCCTTTTAACCCGGGGGTACCCTCCTTGTTTCAGCAATTGGAATATGTCCTCCTCAGTGTGGTACAGTATTTTGGGGAGTAACTGTACCAAAATGCAAAAGCCCTCAGACTGAGTGAGTACCTGCCCATGAAAACACGGAGTTAAGCCAGTGGAACACATCCACCATCCATTCTCGGGGGGCAGGTGAAAATCATTGGAGACTATGGGGAAAGTCTGGGCACATAAGGACTGGATCCCTGAAGGGGGCTTGCCCACGCAAGTTCCTTTCCCAGAGATTGACTGTAGGGTCAAGCTTATTTCTGTGCTCGGGGCCCACCAGCAAGCATTGGAACTCAGGCTCATGGTGTAGTTTCCTATAATTGCAGTGCCTTCATAATAAGGTGGCCAGGGACTATAGCATAGCCAGCAGGACTGAGTGAGATCGGGCCTGTGCTATTGAGAAAAGTAGGCATTGCTTAGTATGTCCCAGAGAGGGTGGGAGGAGGCATTC
>NW_007249973.1:6642-18732 GCF_000164805.1 Carlito syrichta | reverse complement strand
TAAAACTGATACTGCTTGTTATAGCCTAGCTTTGAAATTACTTTGGTTACCACGCCAGCCCAATCAGAGTATTGGTACATTTCCTTTAGGTTACAGGTGAGGGTTGGGAACCAAGTGTTGAGGGGAGTGAGGTTGGAAGTTTGGAAAATTATTCTGTTGATCCCTGACCTGAGGGTTAACAACTGCCATGTTAAGTTTAGAGGTTGGTGAGGATTAGGGACTGCCCAAAGGGATTCCATCCCTGTCACGAAGGAGCAGAAGGAAAAGAAGTGCAACACAGTCGTAGCTTTAGAGGATTGTTCTTGTCCAGTCAGCTGCTCCATTCGGATGCGTAGTTTTTCAGCACATCAGGGGTGTCAGCAAGTTTGACGTGGGTGTGGTGTATCAAAGACATGATGCCTTCCACCTTCAAGGTGGTGGGGGTGGACAGGATCACAATGTACGGTCCTTTCCACCACGACTGCAGAGTCTCGTGTTGATGTCGCTGGACGTACACCCAGTCCCCCGGTTGGAAGTTGTGGGGAGTCGCCGGTGGTCTGGTCTCATAAAGAGCTTTCAGTCTAGGCCACACCTGCTCGTGGACCCTTTGCAGAGTTTGGAGGGAAAAAAGGAGTTTTTGATCATCTATGTCTGTTAATAGTTCTGCTCTTAGGTTAGGTATGACCAGTGGAGGCACGCCAATATGATTTCAAAAGGAGTAAACCCTAGCTTATAGGGTGAGTTGCGCACCCTATATAGCGCAAAGGGAAGGAGAGTCACCCAGTCCCCACCAGTCTCCTGGACTAATTGAGTTAAGGTCTCTTTTAGGGTTCTATTCATTCTTTCTACCTGTCCTGAGCTCTGGGGCCTGTATGCACAGTGTAATTTCCAATCTACCCCCAGTGTCCGATAGCCATCTCTGCCCATCTTTCAATTTGTAGCCCAGGTAACTTACTTCAGTTTTGCAGATCTGAGCCTTTTTGGCCAAGGCTCGATAGCCCAGAGCACCTAGTGTTTGCATCAAATCTCTGGTGCCTTGCAAGCACACGTCCCGATTTTCTGCAGCTAGCAGAATATCATCCACGTACTGAAACAGGGTTAGGTTGGTGTGTATGTTACGGAACTCACCAGGTCTTCATGTAAGGCTTCATCGAAGATGGTGGGAGAGTTTTTAAATCCTTGGCGAAGCCGGGTCCAGGTGAGTTGCCCACTGATTCCTCTTTCCAGGTCCAGCCACTCGAAGGCGAAGATGTCCTGATTCCGTGGGGCCAACAGTAAGCTGAAAAAGGCATCTTTTAAATCTAATACCGTGTACCAAACCTTGTCTAGGGCCAGGGCAGTGAGGAGGGTAGAGGGGTTAGGGACCGTGGGGTGTATGTCCATCATCCGGTGGTTTACTTCCCGTAAGTCCTGAACAGGCCGGTAGTCAGTTGAATTTGGCTTTCGCACTGGCAGCAAGGGTGTGTTACAGGCAGACTGACAAGGCCACAATATTCCCTCATCCAGCAGCCGCCATATGTGGGGGGTTATTCCATTTCGTGCCACCACAGGGATTAGATACTGCCGGACCCGGGCTGGGTCCGCTCTGGGCTTTAGTTCCACAAACACTGCTGGCCTGTGTTTAGCCAACCCTACTCCCCCAGTTTCTGCCCAGGCTAGGGGAATTTCCCGAAGCCAGTCCTGAATGTCCAATTCCATCTCCGGGTCGTGGGCCTGACACAGCCTGTATTCATCTTCTAATTTTAGTTAGAATCTGCAGGGGGCGCCCAACTGAATCTGTTACTGTCACCCCGTCTGGCCAAAAACTGAGATTTGCTTCCACTTTGGTCAACAGATCTCTCCCAAACAAAGGGTATGGGCAATCAGGAAGAACTAAGAACTCATGGGTGACCGTACCAGTGCTTAAATTCACTGTTCTCTTAGTGGTCCAGTGTGCTGGTCTTATCTCGTTTGCTCCTTGAACCCATGAGATTTTGTCTGAGAGAGGACCTTGTGGTTTTAATAAAATGGATCACTCCACTCCTGAATCCACATGAAAAGTCACAGGTTTCCCCCCTACCTCCAAGGTTACCCGGGGCTCAGGAGAGGACTCTGAGCCCTGACCTCCCTATTGTTATAGGCTTTCTCAGCCACCTCCAGCAGATCCTGTAAACTTTTCTTTCCTAATCTTTTTACTTTCTGCAGCTTCCTTTTGTATCTGGTGCTGCCTTATTAACGAACACCATGATTACAGCCGCTTTGGTTTCTGGTGCCTCTGGATTCATTGGAGTGTATTGATGGAAGGCTTCCATAATACGCTCTAAAAATGCGGCTGGACTCTCGTTCCTGTCCTGTCTTATGTTATATACCTTAGCCAAATTAGTGGGCTTATGAGCAGCTGCCTGGAGACCTGCCATCAGAGCCTGGCAGTAGACCCGAAGTTTCTCCTTACCTTCTGCCATGTTAAAACCCCATTCAGGTCGGGAAAGGAGAAAAGCCTCATTGATAAGATCAGGATTGGTGGTGGGCTGTCCATTAACTCCTGGAACTAGCTTCCGGGCCTCCTTCTGGATTCTTTCTTTTTCTTCAGTGGTGAATAATACCTGTAGAAGCATCTGGCAATCATCCCAGGTAGGCTGGTGGGTAAAGAGAATACTTTCCAGCAAGTTAATCAACCCTCTAGGATTCTCAGAGAAAGTAGCAGTTTGTGTTTTCCAATTGTATAAATTAATAGTGGAAAACGGCCAATAATGCATGGGTTGGTTCCCGGCCTCATCTGGGGGCCCAGCCACTCTCAGTGGCAAGATCACTGTGGAGTCAGCCGGGGCCACTCCAGGACCACCCACCCTGGTGACTCTCCCTCAAGTCCCTGCACTGGTTCATCCATTTTTCTTTTCTGCCTCCCCTCCCCAGCCACTCCTGGCTCTGCCTCTGCAGAGGTGGCAGCAGCGGTGGGAGGCAGCCATCCCGGCACAGGCGGCAGCGGGCGTGGAGCTTTTTCCGCCAGCAGCAGCGGCAGTAGCTGTGGCTGCAGGGCATGGTCACCGGCTTGCTCAGGAAGCCCCGGCAGCCCAGGCAGCTGAGGATGCCGCCGGCACCTGCGCCTGTGGCTGCAGTGGGGGCTGAGCTCCAGCCCAGCCCGTGGTGGAGCCGGTAGTTGAACACCATGCAGTCCACCAGGGTGCTGAGGCACTCCGGCCTGGCCAGGGCCCTGTGGCACGTACGCCTCCAGTGCTGCTTTCAGGTGGCCGCCCAGAGCCAGAAGCTTGCCGCAGTGGAGCAGCAGCTCCCAGTGCTCCGACTCTGCGGCTGCATGCTCCAGCCAGTCGCCACGCTGCCCACTTCCCAGAACCGGCCTCGGCCCGTGGCGTGGGTGCTGTCTCCCGACTCCCTCCAGGGCCACGGCCAGAGACGACATGGCCTGCGGGGGCTGCTCAGCCGCCACCGCCGCCTGCCGCCACGGTCCCGGAGCCTCCGGGCGCATGGCTCCGCATGTGGCCCGTGAGCAGGGGGGCGTGGCACTGGTGGGACTGAAGGTTTAGAGGGAGCTGACTGGTATGGGGGGGAAATTATGTCTTCCCAGTTAGAATCAGGGAGAACGGGGTAAAAGGGGTTCTTTGGGGGCTTATGGAAGGGATTCTGCTTCTCGCAAGGCTGTGACGACACACTCTCCAGCGGCTCCAAAGGTTCTGCCCCCTTCTCCTGCTTGTGGAAGGGATTCTGCTTCTCGCGAGGCTGACGACACACTCTCTGGCGGCTCCGAAGTTTCCGCCCCCTTCTCCTGCATCGTGAGGACTCTCAATGCCTTTAACGGGGTAGGAAGATAGGGTTTTACCCAAGGGGGAGGGGATTCCACTATATCTTGCCAGACCAGTATATAAGGTAGTTGGTCTGGGTGGCCCTGGGAGCCTCTTTGTAGGATGACATTCTTGACCTGCAAGAGAACACTTGTTAGAAAAGTCCCTTCTCATGGCCAGCCTACATTGAAGGTGGGCCACTCAGTGGTGCACAAATCCTGGAACTTTTTCTTGTGAATTTCGACACTCAAATTGGGAGCCTTTTCCTTTAGTTCTGAAAAGTTTTCAGTCATGACAGTTAACGGCATTGTCTGTGTCTGTCCCATCTCACTCGTCAGTACTGTCGCCCCAACAAACACAACCAACAAGACAAAAGGGAAAACGACAAGAGACAGACAGTAGCAGCCGCGAAGACAAATCTGAAAGTACGATAGGGGAGAGACAGACTGTTGACGAGTTGGACCTTCCCCACAGATGAAGACCTCATCTTCTGGATGGGGACGTGAGATGTCTCCCACGAGCCCCAGCCAGCGGCTTTCCAGCGTGTCTGCCTAGCCTGATGCTGACCTCAGAACAAAGTGTGGAGCTCCACCTGAGACACAGAACACAGATGCGCTAACCCGGGAGCGACTTACCGAATGCCAGCCTGAAAACCCTCCAGACTGGGGTCTCAGGGTCTCTGGGATCCCGGGAGAGCCCCCAGATGTAGTGGCCAAAAGTTCAATCCAAGAGACCACCAAGAGCCAGTTCCGATGAAAGTTCAAGAGGGTCTTTATTTACAAGCTCGAGCCTGGACCTCTGTCGACAACTGACACAGCGGAGTACAGTCAGAGGCCCTGACTTCCTTAAGCAGATGCCTTTTATGATTTTGCACAAAGGGAGGAGGAGTTTGGGGGGCTTTCCAGTTGTGTTACCATTTAATTGGGTAGTAACCTCTGGTGGTCAGCTTAATCGTGGAGGATCGGCTAGCCTGACTCGGTCTGACCTTGGTCCACTAGCTAGGGAAGTTGCAGAGACATCTGGAAACTTAGGTGATTACCCCCTGGCACCTGATTGGATGTTGCTAAGGGGAAAGTGAGATAAGGGAAGGGGTTGAAGCTTGTAACTGGAGCTTTGCAGTTTTTTCCCATAACTGAAACTTTAAACAGTTACAGGTTATGTTTTAAGACAGAAAACTAAAAATGGCTGTGCTATTGTTCACAAGCCGATTACATATTTATTGGGTTATAGCATGCTCTTAACCTAAGTCTATGGTATACTCTATTACTGTCCTCTCATAGCTACTTGGAAGGCTGAGACAGAAGGATTGCCTGAGCCCAGCAGGTCGAGGCTGTGGTGGTTGTGAGCATGCCACTGCACTCCAGTCTGGGTGACAAGAGTGAGATTCCTATTCAAAAATAAAAACAAAAACAGTACATTTCCTGTTTTGACACATAAAAATAAGTATTCTCCTACCCTTTAAAATTTATTTTTCTCACATACAAAATTACTGATACAAGGTCATTACCTTATATTTTATAGTGGATGTTTTCAAATCATACAAAAGTGGAAAAGTGGAGATGAAGCTCCATTAACTCCTCAGTCTTCCATTATTATTTATAATCATTCTTGTTTCATGTGTTCTTATGCACATGAGTATGTTATTTTACTGATAAAAACCCAGACATATAATTTGATGCCTAAGTCCTTTAGAATTATTTTTTAAATGTAAGGATTTTTCACACTGCTGATAACTATTTTACACAAAATAAATAATATTTTAAAGTATATGTTACCAGTGCTGAATTTTATGAATTTTTTTTCAAACGTTTTTTGGTTTTTGTTTGTTTTTTTAGTCAGAGTCTCACTCCATCACCCAGGCTGGAGTTCAGTGGCACACTCATGGCCACCCCAGCCTCAACCTGCTAGGCTCTGGCCATCCTTCTGCCTCAGCCTTCCAAGTAGCTGGAACTACAGGCAAGTACCACCAAGTCCAGCTAATTTTTTGATTTATTGTAGAAATGAGGTCTCTCCAAGTTGCCCAGCTTGTCTCAAACCCCTGGGTTCAGGCAATCCTCTCACCTCTGTCCCCCAATGTACTAGGATGACAGGTGTGAACCACTGTGCCTGGCCTAAAAATGTGTGTTTTTAAGTCATACTTAATCAGGATGCAAAATACTATTATTATGTACTGGATGAAGTGATAAGTTATGTGTCCATTATAATTTACAACATTTCAATTTTGCTTACTGCATCTTTCATACTTTTTTGTTTGTTTTGAGTCAAAGTCTCACTCTGTAGCCCAGGCTGGAGTGCAGTGGCATGCTCATGGCCACCCCAGCCTCAACCTGCTGGGCTCAGGTGATCCTTCTACTTCAGCCTTCCAAGTAGCTGGAACCACAGGCATGCACCACCATACCCGGCTAATTTTTTGATTTATTGTGGAGACGAGGTCTTGCCAAGTTGCCCAGTCTGGTCTCAAACCCACTGACTCGGGAAATCCTCTCACCTCAGCCTCCCAAAGTGCTGGAATTACAGGTGTGAACCACTGTGTCTGGCTATTTTTCATACTCTTTACATGCTGACCTTTCCCTCAGTTTTCCTGTAAACTAGATATTGTGATGGGTGGTTGAGATCTGGTCAGTGTTAACTGGTGTGTGTTGATGACTCACCTGGAAACACAGTGTGACTGTTTTGCCAGCACACAGTGACACCACTTGGAAATACATTCAGGTATTGGATGTGACAAGTATGCAGTGATGACACTGCAACCCAGCCTGGAGAAATGTGCATGCATTTCTGGGGAAACCTGTGTGACTCACGTATGATAGTGACATACCTCAACACATTCTGAGTATACCTCACATCTACCCTAGGGACACAGAGTGACAGGTGTGAGATTCTGACACTCCAACATGATCTAGACATGCGTATAACCCAGCCACAATACAAAAGGTGTGTGACAGGCATGAGTCACAGGAAACCGTGCATGTGAAACACACCAGGGACCTGAGATATGGAAGTGAGATATTGACACACTACAGCAAGTATGAAGGCACAAATACTTCATAGAGAGTTGTGGGACAGACAAGTAATAGGGACAGCACATAGCTGGCTGTGTGGGCCACACACATGCACAACTGCAGAGTTCTTGTGAAATAAGTATGATGAGGGTAGCCCAGATTGGCTTAGGAAGAATAGTCCCCACCATTATGGCAGGTTTAACAATGTACTAGCCGGGCACAGTAGCTTAAGCCTATAATCCCAGCACTTTGGGAGGCGGAGGCAAGAGAATTGCCTGAGCTCAGATGTTCGAGACCAGCCTGGGCAACTTGGTGATACCTTGTTTCTAGAATAAATAAAAATAAAAACAAGCTGGGCTCGATGGCTCAGCCTGTAATCCTGTGCTTTGGGAGGCTGAGGTGAGTGGATTGCCTGAGCCCGTGGGTTCTAGACCCGCCTGGGCAACTTGGTGAGATCTCATTTCTACAATAAATGAAAAAAATTAGCCGGGTGTGGTAGCACATGCCTGTAGTTCCGGCCACTTGGAAGGCTGAGGCGGAAGGTTTACTGGAGCCCAGCAGGTCAAGGCTGCAGTGACTGGGAGCGGCCACTGCCTTCCAGTCTGGGTGACAGAGTGAGACTCCAACTCAAAAAAAATAAAAATTAAAAAATTAAAAAAAAATACATCAGCTGGGCATGGTAGCACACACCTATATTTCCAGCTAATTGGAAGGCTGAGGCAGAAGGATCGCCTGAGCCCAGCAGGTCAAGATTGCGGTGGCCATAATAAGCATGCCACTGCACTCCAGCCTGGGCAACAGAGTGAGACTCCAACTCAAAAAAAAAAAAAAAGCCAAACAAACAAACAAAAATGTACTGATGAAGCTGGACATGGAGGCTCATGACTGTAGTCCCAGCACTTTAGGAGGCCGGGGTCGGAAGATTGCTTGAATTCAGGAGTTCAAGACCAGGCTGGGCAACATAGTGAGACCTCATCTCTACCAAAAAAAAGTACTGATGGGCTTCAGAAAAGAACATAGTCTAGGTAAGAGGGACCCTGGTGTCTCTGTGATCATGTTATGACCGAGTAAGTGAGAAGAAGCTACGCCAGCAAGTTGAATTTAATTAAATATGAATTTATTAAATGCATGGGTCAAGAGGAGGCAAACGCCAGAAGACTCTTGGCAAATTGGTGCAATTTGTGACAAGTTTTTATAGGTAAAATTTGTAGCATTGGTTACATAGCAGCTTAGTGACCACAGCAACTATTAACTAACAACTTGGCAACAAAAATAGGAACTTTGATTGTTAGGGAGCTTTGATTAATTTTATGTCAGGTAGGTATAGCCAGTGCCCAGAAAGTCCCTGGAGTTCTGTCATTAAGATATAGTTTCAGGTAGTTACATAGAGACAAGGAAGAAGAATCATTATACAATGGAGTTACCTTAGTTAGGTCACTAACAGAATATAAGAACAAACTATGAAAATGTTAAAGCATAACATTTGATTTCAGTTAACAAAGCATACAATCACATGGAACTTATGGTGAAGGAGTTCTGTAATGGTCAGTAGGCAATGATCAAAACGTAACCTGTGCAAAGGAGACAAAGTTGGGGGTCTGTGGTCATGGGAACGTTACTGTAATCACACATAGGCATTGATTCTTAGGTTAGGCAGGTAACTAAGATGAAAGCTTTAAACAAAATGGAGTAAGCTGGTTAATTTTACTACTTTGCTAGCAATTTGATTTTATTAACTGATTTAGCTTATTTCAATCATCCCTTGTTTTCAAAGGCCTTGGCAAGCTTTTCCACTGGTTTGGGAGATTAGTTTAATGATTTTAGCAGGTGCACACATATCTTCACATGACATGAGTGGACACCCTGAGAAAGCAGAAGTCTTTTTCCACTCCTGTTTTTCCTGTTATAAGGGGAAACGCTTGGGTTGCTACTGAATGTCTAGTGCTCCTCTATCTGTAATTTCTCTTTTCAACAACAGAAACAGTCTATGACCCAGACCAGAACAAGTCACATGGGCTGCTGGAACTTAAAAGCATTCTTTTGATTATATTATTCTGCTTTCATGAAAACCTATCACTTATGGCAAGTAAAACTGTTTTTCCCATTTGCTAAATGTATTATTATACAATAAAGAAAATAATATGTCATTTTAAAAAGAAACAGAAGAAATGGTCACACATAGCATCTCCTGAACACTTACCATTTCTCTGATTGTTCTAGGCACCATTCATACCTCACTAAGTTAATTATCATGACAGTCATGTCTTTGGTAAAGCAGGGAAAACGTAGCCACTGCAGGGATTGTCTCATAAAGCCAAACTTGGTCTTTGTAGATGTGACTTCACTGTGATATGCAGTCTTCTGGCTTGTTTTTTTTTTTCTTTTTCTTTTTTTCTCATTCTGTCACCCAGTCTAGAGTGCAGTGGCACACTCATGGTTACTGTAGCATCTACCTGCTGGGCTCAGGTGATCCTTCTGCCTCAGCCTTCCAAGTAGCTGGAACTACAGGTGCATGCCACCATGCTTGGCTATTTTTTTTTTTTAATTGTAGAGATGAGGTTTCATCAAGTTGCCCTGGCTGGTTTTGAACTCCTGGGCTCAGGCAATCCTCTCTCCTCTGCCTCCCAAAGTGCTGGAATTATAGGCATGAGCCGCCATGCCTGACTGGCATCTGAGGAAGAAGTAAGTTTACTTTGTGAATTGTTGAGAGTGCAGTGATACCTGGTGCCTGGGTAAATGGCCTCACTAAATGTATTGAGTATAGAGAAGTTTGCCTTTTCTCAAATTTGATAGAGGCCAAACTTCTTGTAGGTGTGTGTGTGTGTGTGTGTGTGTGTTTATACTGCATAATTCGTTTGATAGTCATCTATATATGTCATGAGTTATTCTTTTTATTTTTGAGTAGTATTCTATTATGTGAATATAGTACATTCTTTATCTGCTCTTTTAATGGTTATTGGATTATGTTCAGTCTCAGTTCTTACTGATAAAATTGCCACTGACATGTATTATCTTTGTATGGAAATAGATACATGTTTTTGGTCTTGAAACAGGGTCTTGCTTTGTTACCCAGGCTGGAGTGCAGTGGCACAATTACAACTCACTGCAACCTAGAACTCCCAGGATCAAGTGACAGTCTTTCTGCCTCAGCCTCCTGAGTAACTGGGACTACAGGCATGCACCACCAACCTCCATGCCCAGCTAATTTTTTCATTCCTTGCTAAGCTGCCTAAGCTGGTCTCAAACTCCTAGACTCAAGCAATCCTCCCACCTTGGCCTCCAAAGTGCTGGGATTGCAGGCATGAGCCACCACACACAGCTATATTTTATATTTTAAAGTTTATATCTGGGAGCATAGTGCCTGTATACAGGGTAGGTGAATATATTGAACTGTGGCAGCGAAAATAGTACGTTTAAACCTGTTGGTGGGAGTGTAAATTAATACAATCTCTATGGAGTTTTCTCAAAGAACTAAAAGTGGATCTACCACTTGATCCAACAATCTCACTACTAGGTATCTACCCAAAAGAACAAAGGTCATTATATAAAAAAGACACCTGCATTCACATGTTCATTGCAGCACAATTCAACAATGCAAAAATGTAGAATCAGAAGGAGGGACCTGAAGATGGCATCCGCATAGATGGATCCCTGAGATTCTCCGAACGTGAGTTTCCCAAAAAGACTGTTACTTTTCTTCCTGCACCCCGCCCTACCCACCTCCAGCCACACTGGTATGAGGCTTGGGGAATTTTGGTCCCACGCAGGGCCAGACATTGCCACCAGACCACGGCTGCTCCACTATATGTGATTCCAGCCGGCTGGGGAATTCCAAATCCCGGATTCCAGCTCCATCCCCGGTCACATCGTGGAGACCAGCACCCAGTGCGAAGCTGCCAGTCATGCAAGGAGGCTCTGAGCACCTGACCCTTAGAGATATCAGTCCCATTACTGGCTAAAGTGCCCTGGGAGGGACCCAGAGCCACCACCTGCCCTCTGGAGCTTTGGAGATCGGAAGCCCCTGACCCACCCTGGCTGAGGCACTCAGCATGCACGACCACAAGCCTGTGTAAGGGGGCAGAACACCAAGCTGGTGTAAGGTGCCAATTGCAGGCTTCCAGCTCCAGAGGAGGAAACACCCAACACTGTCCTCTACCCCAGCCGGCTGGAGGCACCCCAGATCCAGCGGCCAGCTGTGAAGCTGGTCCCACCTAGAGACCCACAGGAGCCTCCTAAAAGTGAAAGTAAAACCACCACCTCTGCTATTTTCAAAGCATATTTACATCGCATCGCCCTGCCCACTTAGCAGAGCCTCCACCTCAGTTCCCACAGTGACATCGTTAACAGGAGACAAAGTCCCTACCCTATGCTGAATAGAGACTAGTGTCACAGATCTCTTAGGCAACAAGCTAACTGCCTGCAATAGAAACAGAGGCGAGAGGTTGGAGATTAGATCTCAGGATCTTGATCCACTAAGGGACGAGAGAGAAAAATCTACACAAATGAAGAAAAACCAAAAGAAGAATATGGGTCTCTCCCAAACTCCTGGGAGGGCAGGCACTGAGAAAACTGACTTTGGAATGTAAACAATGAAGAGCCCCGCCCAGAATGAATGGTCATAAAATACAACCTTAGACATCAAGACATTAATGGAGAGATTAAAAAGAATTGAAGAGACTCAAGAAGAAACTAGAAAGGAGCTGATATCTGAGATAACAGTAATAAATAATACTGTGAATGAAATAAACAATAAACTGACAAGCATGGAAAGCAGAATTACCCAAGCAGAAGAAAGAATCTCAGAGCTTGAGAACCAAAATATAGAACTAACCCAAACTCTCAAAAACACAGAAAACAAGCTCAAAAAGACAGAAAAAAACCTTCAAGAGATGAGCAATTACCTCAAGAGGCCTAACCTAAGAGTAATTGGTCTGCCTGAGGCAGAAAGAGAGACAGAGACCACACTGGAACAAACCTTCCATGAGATCATTCAAGAAAACTTCCCTTATCTAATCAATGATGCAAAAACTCAAACACAAGAGATCCAGAGAACCCCTACAAGACAACAAATGAGAAAACCAACTCCTAGACACATAATAATTCACCTAAACAAAGTAGGTATAAAAGAAAAAATCCTAAAGGCAGCAAGAGAAAAGGTCAGATTGCCTACAATGGAAAACCAATTAGAATAGCAGCAGATTTATCTACAGAAACCCTGCAGGCTAGCAGAGCTTGGAGCCCTATCTTCAAAGTTCTAAAAGATAAACAATTTCAACCAAGAATAACCTACCCTGCCAGATTAAGCTTCATCAGTGAGGGAGAATTAAAATCTC
>NW_007249973.1:5122-6558 GCF_000164805.1 Carlito syrichta | reverse complement strand
GTAGAATAGGTCATGCTACGAATCAAGTTAGTTCATACATAATCAATCATAATAATTTTAGGTTTAATAAGAAATATAGTTAACTTTAAGAATTTCATCGTCTCCACTTTCTACTATCGAAGTTTTTGCCTTAGTACATTTACAATTTACATTTAGGTTTTAGAAGCTTTGCTGCTGCTAATCAACTTTATATATTAGAATTAAGAATTGGAAAACTTTCATAGAAATTAGGATAGACATATAAGACTTTGGAATAGCCATTTTGTTAAGAGATTGTAGTCTATTGTTCCAAAAGGTGGCCCACCGTGGACCCTGGACTGGGCCACATCCTGTAGGGCCCAGTGTGATCTTTGGACTGGGCCACATTCTTTAGGAAATTGGCTTAAGCTATAATTAAGAGCTTCTGTAGCATTGTATAAGTGGTAGAGTTTAATTTAGTTGTCATGGGTATTGAGTGAGCTTTAGAAGTTATTGATTATCAGAACATCATTAGACTAGTAAGGATTGTTACACTGCTTTTGAAGAACATTAACTAGCAAAGGGAACAATGAGACAATCTTGGGGTTTGTTCCTCCTCACACCTAAGCATCTGGTGGGTGGGGGATGCCCCCCCTGCACCTGGCTTTGTGTTCACGTGAAAGACTTGTGAGACTGCCTGTGTAAAATTTGGGGATAAATACCTGCTGTAACTTTCAATAAACGGCTTCTGCTCATTTCACTGAACAGTTGTCCACTTTCTTTCTCTTTCTTCCTCTTTATATCTATCCTTCCATCTTTCTTTCTTTTAATATCTATCCCTACAGATTCACCGACACCACCACATCCTCCAAGGGACCCCCAAAACTTGCAGGGGCTGGCCCCCCGCAAAATGGCACCCTAAATGTGGGGCCCTGGAAAGATAAGCTTTTTTCTCGTTTCAGGGTGGCTAGGATCTTACCCAGGGTGCTGCAGGCCCCTCTGTAGAGACAGGCAGAGTGAAAAGGGTAAGGATTGGTTTTTTGCCGCCAGAGCCATGTTCTAATCATGGGCCAGAGCGATTCTAAAGAACAGAAAATATTCATCAGCATTCTAAAGAGTACTCTTTCTAAGCATGGAACTAAAGTTTATTCTTCTAATCTAGCTTGTTTTCTACATTTCGTGCAGGAACAATGTTAATTCAAGATGCCTTAAATCCACAGCATTATTATAAGAAATTTCATTCCCAAAAGGCCACTAACGATGATGATGATGAGGGAACTTTTCTCTTCGCAGCAGCCTCGATTCCCCCGGATTATAATGACAATGATAAATTATCTCCACAGGATGAAGCTGAACCTGAGGCAGAAACTGCTAGGTATCATATCAGTCCTCCTAACCCTGTGCCTTCCCTCTCACAGGCTGCTCCCTTCAATGCTAAAGTCTTAAAGCTGAAAAATTTGCCTAACAATGCCGGGAAT
>NW_007249973.1:4228-5102 GCF_000164805.1 Carlito syrichta | reverse complement strand
ATTGATACCTACAGAACACTCCAGCCAAAGACCACAGAATACACATTCTACTCATCACCGCATGGGACGTATTCCAAGATCGACCACATTCTCGGCCATAAATCAAGCATAAGCAAATTTAAAAAGACCGAAATTCTACCATGCATTTTCTCAGACCACAGTGGAATAAAAATAAACATTGACACCAACAAGGTCCCCCCAAAACCCACAAAGACATGGGCACTAAACAGCATGATGCTAAACAACTCCTGGATCAATGATGAAATCAAAACGGATATCAAAAGATACCTGGAAACAAATGAAAATGAAGAAACATCTTACCAAAATCTGAGATGCCTTAAAAGCTGTAGTAAAAGGGGAATTGATATCCCTACATGTTGGGAGCCGGCCACGGAGGCCCACTGAGCATTAGGGATCAGGGAGGGTCGTGGACCTCAAGACCGCTAGGATGTGTTCGGGAGCCGTAGACCCCATTTTCCTCCCCCTTTTGCTATGCAGCACAAATAACCTAAAGGAACTCTGCTGGCCTAAGCTGAAGGCTCTGTGACTGTGACAGGCATGGCTCACTCTAGAAACCCATTGTTCCTGTTTCCCATAAACTGTGGTTTCGGCTTAGGTATTAGATATAATTCAAACTCAGGTCACATTTGGGAGCCTTTTATACGGTACAAGTTTCTTTATAAGATTTAAAAGAATATTTATAGAATTAGTATATACTTAGGGAGAGCTGTTTGCGGCTTTTCAATGGTGAAGATGATTTTCGAGAGTGGCCCAGCAGAGTTTGGGCTGGGCCACATTCCTGAGAGCCCAGCATATACTTTGGACTGGGCTGCATTCTTTTGGGCCGGCTTTAGCTACAGTTAGTGTAAGGTCT
>NW_007249973.1:2059-3919 GCF_000164805.1 Carlito syrichta | reverse complement strand
CTCAAAGTATGGTCCTCTTGCACCTTATACAATTACTATTTTAGATCAATTTGCCTCTCGATGGATGACTCTCGCAGATTGGCAGCAATTAACCAAAAGCTGTTTGTCCGGAGGTGCTTATTTGCTGTGGAGAACCGAGTATGAGGATCAAGTTAAAATTCAAATGGACCAGAATTTAAATCGACCTGCTGGGTCATTCATTATTTCTCATGATATGCTCTCCAGGACTGGTATGTATACCCAAATGGCCAATCAAATTTCTCTACCCAAAGATGTTTTGCTTCAGATAAATCATTGTGCTGTCACTGCGTGGAAAAAATTACCGGCAGACACTGCTCAGACTTCTTCCTTATCCGATATAAGACAAAAGACCAAGGAAAGTTATGAGGACTTTGTTTCCACACTCACTACGGCTGTTAATCAGTGTGCAAACGTAAGCCCAGCTATCATGCAAGGGATGGCTTTGGTCGCAGCATTGAAGGGAGAAACCTTTTCACAGATCACTCAAGGTATGCAGGGCGCAGGTAAACAAACAAACAAACAACAAAAAAATGTTTTAGTGCAATCATGTTATGTGTGTGGACAAATCAGGTACATTAGTAGAAATTGCCCTGCTAACCTTAACGTTATCTCTTACTACACCTCTTTCTAAGGTTTTCCTTTAAAAGTTGAGAATACTGAAATAAAGCCTGAACTTAGTTACACTTTTCCTTTTCTTATAGAAATGCAGGGAACTCAAACAATAATAAGCAAAAATATATAAGTAATATGAGTAATATAAGCAAAAGTATATAAGTAACATGTATGTAATATAAGTAATATAAGTAAAATAAGTAATATAAGCAATATAAGCAATATATAAGCATGTAAGCTATATATATAAGCAATATATAAATAATATAAGTAATATAAGTAGTATATATAAGCAATATAAACAATATATAAGTAATATAAGTAAAAGTATATAAGTAATAAAGCAAAAGAATATCTCATTACAGTCTTGCTTTAACTGTGGTCAAGTCGGACACATTAACAAAAATTGTCCGGCGAGCAAGGTATGGACAGCTTACACGGCACACTATTGCCATTTACTGGGGTTACTCGACCAAAAACTTTGTGTCTCAAATACCAAAAAGACTTTCATTGGGCTAGAAAATGCCTATCTAAATTTCATAAAAACGGCATTCCTTTAAATCAACAGCAAGCCACCCCGGCCCCACATGACAGTAGGGGCGCAGCTTCCACCATGAACCCGTTCATTCCTTCTGCTCCATCGCAGAACTCATCCAAGCCACCCCTGGGAGTACAGGACTGGACTTGTGTTCCTCCACCACAACAATATTAACTCTGGATGTTCCGGTGACCCCAATTCCTACGGGAGTAAAGGGCCCTCTCCTGGAAGGAATAGTGGACATTATATTAGGTACCAGTTCCTTGTCTTTACAAGGAATTTCCATTATTTATGGAGTGGTGGATTTGGATTACACAGGAGAAATCCAGGTGCTTGTTGCTCCCCCTAGCAAAACTGTGACAAAGGCCAAAAGAATAGCCTAGTTGCTGTGCTCTTGCCTTATCACAAAGCAGGTAGAACTTTAACTAACCTGCCTAGAGGTGACTCTGGATTTGGCTCTAGTGATGTTGCTTTTTGGGTTCAGGGGTTACTAATTCTAGACCTCTAAAAGATTTATTTATACAAGGAGTTAAAATTACAGGCTTGTCAGACACAGGAGCCGATGTTTCTTGTATTGATGTTTCTTGTATTGCCGGGAAGGATTGGCCTGCCTCATGGCCAAACTCATATGGCTCCTTCGGGACTTATAGGCATTGGTCGAGCACCCTCAGTAGCCAAAAGTCACAGAT
>NW_007249973.1:0-2039 GCF_000164805.1 Carlito syrichta | reverse complement strand
AAAAGTTCACAGATTTTAAATGGACAGATAATGAGATTTCAGGAACTTTTTGCCCGTATGTTATTCCATCTATCTCCTTTACATTATGGGGAAGAGAGATTCTTTCACAAATGGGCACGCTTTTGTATAGCCCCAGTGATAAAGTCTCAGCACAAATGCTGCAGATGGGCTATGTTCCCTTTAATGGACTTGGTAAAAGACAGACAGGTAATTACAAAAACCTGTTCAAGTGAATGAAAAACAAACCAAGCTGGCATTGGCTATTCAAATTTACCCTATAGGCCATTGTTGTTAAGGTTGCATGTCAATAAGCCAGTTTTGGGTAAAACAATGGCCTATACCATCTAAGAAACTTAAGGCAGCAAAAGATTTGGTGCAACAGCAGTTAAAAACTGGCCTATAATTGTCATAAAGAAAAAATAAACAAAACATAAATACTTAGAGTTATGCATAAAGTGAAAATGCAGAAGTATTCTGCTTTAAATTAATAAGAAAGAACTTGAAAAATATGTTGACAGGTATTTGGAGGATGGTAATTCACAAAGAATTTTTTTTTACATATAATTCATTATAAAATTAAATAGGAATTTATTTTGTGTATTTAAGTTACAATTTTTCTCATACAAATTTACCTTATCCACAACTTTATATACAGTATATCAATTAATTAAGGCAGGGAGGAAACTGAGAACAAAAAGGATTAATAAGCATGAGAAAATCAGTGGGAAAACTTTCAAACTGAGTATGAAAGCCTACAGCTTCTAAATACTACTATGGAAAAATTTATGCTAATGACTGTAGTTCTATCATTTCATTTTAAAAGTATACCCTTGAATCCTCAGCCAAAATAAGTAATGTTAGTGCCATGAAAAATGAATTGATAAGGAAGCAATTTTATAACTCTTGGTCATGGCTAAAATCTAATATGGCAAGCACTAGAAAACATAGCATTCTAATTAAGGATTGTCTGGATTGGCTCTCCTGGTCAGTTAAATTATCCCAAGAGCTATCTCATTACTAGGAAATGCTCACATGAGATGAGAATCCCATTTACTCCCATACATGCAGCTTTGCTTCTGCAGGGGAATGTTAGGAGGGGACTGCTAGATGCCATGCTCTACATTATTCACAGACTATGCCTTCAATGACATATACCTTGGAAACCACAAGTGATTTGAGTCATAGAAAAGGGAACTTTTAAGAAAAAAATGTAACTTAAACATAATTTACCTCATCTAACAGGACATTATCATTTCTTAATTATTACATGAGCCACATTTTATATAGTGATTAAATTCAGACTAACTAAAGGGTTGGATGTTTCAAGGTTGTTTATTGAAGCAATTATTCTCTTAAGTAAAAAGGGTTAATAGGGAAAATCTTTCATAGCCATTGTCATAGGGAAAATACAGTTGGCACTTTATCTTAAAACATTTCATTAATAATGAATTTTCTTATTACATTATCTACTAGAACCTTGTTATTAAATATGTGGTTTGCAGACCAGCAGTTTGGACATCACCTGGGAAATTGTTAGAGATATTAAAAAGTCAGAAATAGTCTCATTTCTGATCCTTTGTACATGGCCTGGGTCCACTGAATCAGACCCACAAAATCAAAATCTGCATTTCAACGAGATCCTCCAGGGTGAATGTCGACATTTGAAGTTTGTAAAGACTGGAGCATAACAGAATAGTTATTGAAACCATGCCCTCTTAATTCAGGAGAATCATGTTTTCCAATGATAGCAGTGCCTTCAAAACTGCATCCCACGGCACAATTTTTTTTTGGCATTTAACCCAAGAGTTAGCTTTATTAGTTACTTGTCTGTTTTAATATTCTCCTTAAATAATAATAATAATAATAATAATAATAATAAACAATAACAAATTGCAAGCATTCAAGGCAAATTCTGGGTAAACAAAATAAGAAAGGTTTTCACTTCCTTTGTCCTCTCTTACCCGCCCTCACCCCCATATGTACTTGAAAAGCCATTTCAAGTTTCCACATGGCTTAATAGGTCTCTTCTTAGGGGGTGA
>NW_007249972.1:361385-365823 GCF_000164805.1 Carlito syrichta | reverse complement strand
CTTTTCTTATAGCATTATGATAGATGTTCAAGGTCTACTATATGAGTGAGAACATGTGATACTCAGATCTTTGTTTCTGTGAGAGATCACTCAGTATTATAGACTCTAGTCCCATCCAGGTTGCTGCGAAATTCATGATTTTGTGCTCTTTTATGGCAGCATAGTATTCCATCGTGTATATGTACCACATTTTTTAAATCTAGTCCTCTTTTGATGGACAGTATGGTTGGTTCCAAGTTCTTGCTTTGTGAACAATACTGCGATAAACATTTGTGTGCAGGTGTCTTTTTGATAGAGTGATTTGAGTTCTTCAGGGTCTATTCCCAGTAAGGGGATTGCAGAGTCATATGGGAGGTCGATATTTAGAACTTTTAGGAATCGCCACACTGCTTTCCACAGAGGTTGCACTAGTTTACACTCCCACCAACAGTGTAGAAGTGTTCCCTTTTCACCACATCATCTCCAGCATCTGTTATTTTTTGAGTTATCGATAATGGCCATTCTGACTGGAGTTAGGTGGTATCTCAGTGTAGTTTTGATTTGCATCTCCATGATGATTAGTGAGGTTGAACATTTCTTCATGTGTCTGTTGGCCGCTCGTATGTCTTCCTTTGAGAAGTGTCTGTTCATATCTTTTGCCCACTTTATAATGGGATTGTTTGTTTTTTTCTTTTCAGCACATTTGAGTTTCTTGTTGATCCAAGATGTTAGGCCTTTGTCAGACCTGGAGTTGGCAAATACATTTTCCCAGTATGTGGGCTGTCTCCCTGCTCTCTTGATGGTTTCTTTGGCTTTACAGAAGCTTGTCAGTTTAATGAGGTACCACTTGTCTATCTTATCTCTTATGGCCTGTGCATTTCGGGTATTGCTCAGGAACTGGACGCCAGTTCCAATTTCCATAAGGGTGTGTCCTGCATTTTCTAAGGTTATTATGGTTTGAGGTTTTACATTTAGGTCTCTGATCCATTTAGAGTTAATTTTTGTGTGTGGGGATAGATAGGGATCTTCTTTGAGTCTTCTGCATGTGGTCAGTCAGTTTTCCCAGCACTGTTTACTGAATAGGTCCTCCTCTTCCCAGTGGTAGGTGGTGGAGGCTTTGTCAAAGATGAGTTGGTTGAGAAATTGAGGTTTTGCTTCTGGAATCTCAATTCTATTCCACTGGTTTGTATGCCTGTTCCTGTACCAATACCAAGCTGTTTTGATTATTGTAGCTTTATAGTAAAGTTTGAAGTCTGGTAATGTGATACCACCTGCTTTGTTTTTTTTCCTGAGGATTGTTCTGGCAATTCTTGGTCGTTTGTGTTTCCATATGAATTCCTGTATTGTTTTTTCTAGGTCTGAGAGGAATATTGCTGAGAATTTGATGGATATTGCATTAAATCTGTAGATTGCCTTAGGTAGGATGGACGTCTTCACAATGTTGATTCTTCCAATCCATGAGCATGGGATATTTTTACACATGCTTGTGTCATCTTTGATTTCTTTGAGCAGTGTTTGTAGCTCTCATTGTAAAAGTCTTTCACGTTTCTGGTTAGGAAGATACCAAGGTATTTCTTTTCCTTTCTTTTCTTTTTTGTGGCTATTGTGAATGGAATTGTGCTTTTTATTTGGGCTTCTGTTTGTTTAATATTGGTGTAAAGAATTATTGTCTTTTGCACATTTATTTTATACCCTGAGACTTTGCCAAAGTCCTTTGTCAGTGTAAGGAGGTTTTTGACAGATTCTCTTGGGTTTTCAATGTATACAATCATGTCATCTGCAAAGAGAGATAACTTGACTTCCTCTTTTCCTATTTGGATACCCTGATTGCCTTCTCTTCTCTGATTGCCCTAGCCAGGACTTCCAATACTATATTGAACAGGAGGGGTGAGAGTGGGCATCCTTGTCTTGTACCAGTTTTCAGGGGAAATGGTTCCAATTTTTGTCCATTTAAGAGTATACTACGCCGGGCTCGGTGGCTCAGCCTGTAATCCTGCACCTTTGGGAGGCTGAGACGAGTGGATTGCCTGAGCCCGCGGGTTCGAGACCCGCCTGGGCAGTGAGACCTCATCTCTACAATAAATCAAAAAATCAGCCGGGCGTGGTAGCACATGCCCATAATTCCAGCTACTCGGAAGGCTGAGGCAGAAGGATCGCCAGAGCCCAGCAGGTCGAGGCTGCGGTGGCCGGGAGTGGCCACTGCACTCCAGTCTGGGCGACAGAGTGAGACTCCAACTCAAAAAAAAAGAGTATGCTGACTCTCGTACATGGCTTTTACTATTTTGAGGTATGTTCCACATAGGCCTAGATATTCAAGGGTTTTTATCAAGAAGGGGTACCGGATTTTATCAAAAGCTTTTTATGCATCTAATGATATAATCGTGTGGTTTTTGTTTTGACATTGGTTGATGTCTTTCAATACATTTATGGTTTTACGAATGTTGAACCAGCCTTGCATCGCAGGGATGAAGCCTACTTGGTCATGATGGATGATTTTTGAGATGTGTTGTTGAATCTGGTTTGCTAGTAGGATCTTATTGAGAATTTTAGCATCTATGTTCATCAAAGATATTGGCCTGTAGTTCTCTTTTTTTGTTGGGTCTTTACCTGGCTTGGGTACCAATGTGATGTTAGCTTCATAAAATGATTTAGGGAGAGTTCCATCTTTCTGAATTGCTAGGAACACCTTCAGTAGGATTGGTATCAGTTCTTCCTTAAATGTCTTGTAGAATTCTGCTGGAAAGCTACCTGGTCCAGGGCTTTTTCTTGTAGGTAGTTTTCGTATTACATAGTCAATTTCCTTGAATGTTATTAGTCTATTTAGGGTCTCAATTTCTTCTTGTTTCAACCTAGGCAGGTTGTGTCCTTCATTTCCTTAAGGTTTTCAAGTTTGTTTCCATACAAGTGTACATAGTAGTCTCTGATAATCTTTTGTATTTCTTCAGGGTCAGATGTGATTTCATCTTTTGTGTTTCTGATTGTGCTTATTTGGGTTTTTTCTCTCTTTTTCTTGGTCAGTCTAGCTAGGGGAACATCGATCTTGTTTATCCTTTCAAAGAACCAGCTTTTTATTTCATTGATTTTTTTGTATTATCTTTTTGTCTTCTATGTCCTGGATTTGGGCTTTTATTTTGGTGATCTGGATTCTTCTGCTGAAGTTAGGGTTTTGGTGGTCTTGCTTTTCCATCTTTCTTAGGTGGCTGGTTAGGCTGTTAATTTGTGATCCTTCCATTTTCTTCATGTTCGTTTGTAGAGATATGAATTCCCCTCTTACTATAGCTTTCATGGCATCCCAGAGATTTTGGTGAGATGTTTCTTCATTTTCATTTGTTTTAATCTTTTAATCTCTGTTTTGATTTCATCATTGACCCAGGAGTTGTTTAGCATCATGCTGTTTAGTGTCCATGTCTTTGTGGGTTTTGGGGGAACCTTGTTGATGGTGATGTTTATTTTTATTCCACTGTGGTCCGAGAAGGTGCATGGTAAAATTTTGATCTTTTAAAATTTGCTTATGCTTGATTTATGGCCAAGTATGTGGTCGATCTTAGAGTACATTCCATGCAGTGATGAGTAGAATGTATATTCTGTAGTCATTGAATGGAGTGTTCTGTAGATTTCAATTAAGTCTATTTGGTCAAGAGTCACATTGAGGTTCTGGATCTCGTTGCTGATTTTTTGTCCTGATGATCTGTCTAGGGTTGTGAGTGTGGTATTGCAGTCCCCAGCTATGATAGTGTTAGAGTTGAGATCTTTTCTGAGTTTACATAGAAGCTGCTTTATGAAAATTGGCACTCCTATGTTGGGTGCATATATGTTTAAGATGGATATTTCTTGTTGATGGATTGAACCTTTTATCCTTATGTAGTGGCCTTCTGTATCTTTTTAAATTTTTGATAGCTTAAAGGGTATTTTGTCTGAAATTAAGATCATGACTCCTCCTTTCTTTTGTGTTCTGTTCACCTGAAAGTTTGTTTCCCATCCTCTAACTTTGAGTCTGTGAGTGTCCTTTCTAGTGAGGTGAGTCTCTTGAAGGCAATAGATTGTTGTCTGGTGATATTTTATCCATTTTGCCATTCTATGTCTTTTCAGTGGTCCATTTAGTCCATTCACGTTTAGGCTAATTATTGAAATGCAAGAGTTGATCCCTGTCATAAGGTTATTATAGAGTTGTTGTTCCTGTTTGTTTGCTGTCTTTCTTTTGGTTTTGGAGTTGGTTCATGTGTGTTATTAAACTTTTGTCTGTACTCTTGTGAAGAACATTGTTGTTCTTTTTTCCTTTTCTTCTGTGTTCAGTACTTTCTTAAGTGTTTCTCGTAGAGGTGGTCTGGTGGCAGTGTAGGTTCTTCGGGATTAGATGTCTGGGAAAGATTTCAATCTCCCTCATTGATGAAGCTTAGCTTGGCTAGGTAGGTTATTCTTGGTTGAAATTGTTTATCTTTTAGAACTTTGAAGATAGGGC
>NW_007249972.1:314723-361226 GCF_000164805.1 Carlito syrichta | reverse complement strand
CGGGTTCTCTGAATCTCTTGTGTTTGAATTTTTGCATCACTGATGAGGGAAGTTTTCTTGAATTATTTCATGAAATGTTGGTTGCAGTGACTCTCTGACTCTCTCTCTCTCTGCCTCAGGAAGGCCAATTACTCTTAGCTTGGGTCTCTTGAAGTAATCATTCATCTCTTAAAGATTTTGTTTTTTAAGCTCCTTTTCTATGTTTTTGACAGTTTGGGTTAGTTCTGTATTTTGGTCTTCAAGCTCTGAGATTCTTTCTTCTGCTTGGCTAATTCTGCTTTCCATGCTTATTAGTTTGATATTTATTTCCATCACAGTATTCTTTACTGCTGTTATTTCTGTCATCAGTTCCTTCCTATTTTCCTCTTGTCTCTCCTCAATTTTTTTAATTCTCTCTATTAATGACGTGACGTCTGGGTTTGTTGCATGTGACCCTTCATTCTGGGGGTTCTTAATTATTTGTGTTCCCAAGTCTGTTTTCTCAGTGTCTGACCTCCCAGGGATCTGTGTGAGCCCTATAGTCTTCTTTTGGTTTTTCTTCATTTGTGCAGATTATTTCTCCCTACTTTTCCCTTCCCTCCACTTCCCCGTCTTCTTTAATTCTGTTATTTAGGGATGATGGGTTGCTTTTACTTCTGTTTGTTCAATCTCCTATCCTTCCTAATGTATTTCCTCTAGCTTTGTTCAGTTCTGGAGTTGGACTGTGGGTTGAGGGCAGTCCTTTTGGCAGTTTTGAGATTTAATTAAAGGGAGAGCTGTGATTCAAAATCTCACTGCAGATTCCGGTATCCACCAACATGTGTATAGATAGTCTGAAACCCACTTCCCACTGCCCTGGAATCTGTACATGCAATGGGGTTGTAGGTTTACTCCCTGAAAGCAAAATGAGATTAACAGAGGGAAGAGAATGGATCAGACAGTGGGGGGAAGAGGGGGATGGAGAGAGAGAGGAGGAAAAGGGAAAACAGATGAGTGTGCCAACTAGCAAGTGAAAAGAAACACAAATACTGAAACAAATAAAAAGAAAAACACTAACTATGACTAAAAACTAACCAACAACCATATAAAAAACTAAAACATACAATGATGCTAATGTACAAGCTAGCCAGCCTCCTTATTGGTGTGCTATTCCTCTATACAAAGATGGGGTTTACAGAGAAATAAGAAGAAAAAAAAGAAAAGGAATAGATTAAAGTCAGTAAACTAACAAAACCAACCAAGCATACTCTGAGACTTTTCCTTTAAGTCCAATCTCCTTTCAGCTCTGATTTCTAGCTGTCTTTGCAGGCTGGTAGAATTGTTCACAGTTAGGGTCAGTTGCCCCTGGCCTGCTGTGAAGAACAGTTCAGATATGGGCTCCCTGCCCAGTCTATAAAGACCCTAGCTCCCTGCCCAGTCTATAAAGACCCTACTGAGATCTGGCCTTGTCTATTTATCAAGGGGGAAGAGCATCTGTCATTCCCGTTTTGATGTTGTTACCTCAGGTCCCCAGCAGGTGGTGGTATCTCACCGCTCCAGTAGACCTTTATCTGCAACTGCTGAAGTCTGCAGCTCGGAGGTCACCCAGGAAGGGAGGGAGCCAGCGATGGTATCTGCAGTGGCGGCTGCCATCTCCCTGTACACGGGAGGAGCTCCACAAATCTGGCTCCAGGCAAGTGACATGACGCGGCAGTGGCAGCAGCAGACATGGCAGTGGCAATCTCAGTAGATCCTGCTTGTGGGGCCTCACGGTCCGAAGTCGTGGGTCGCCTCAGGCTTGGGTGGGCAATGACCACAGCGGTGGCATCCACAGCTGCGGCAGTGGCCCAGACAGCCGTGATGTTTGAGCAGTGGCGGCAGCAGTGGCTGAGCTCCCCATGAAGAGCAGGCTGCCGAAGATGGGAGCTGCAGCCCATGGGAGAGAGCTAGGGTCTTTATGAGTGTTCTATTTTGCAGAGGGTCTCACAGACCATTCTGCCCCGTTGCCATCTTGCCGGATGTCTTCCTTGTTATTTTTATGTGTACTCTTTTTACTTACTAAAAAGGTTAATTATAAAACAGCCTCAGGCAAGTCCTTCAGGAGGCATTCCAGAAGAAGGCATTGTTATCATAGATGACAGCTCTATGTGTATCACTGCCCCTGAAGACCTGCCAGTGGGACAAGATGTGGAAGTAGAAGACAGTGATCGTGATGATCCTGACCTTGTGTAGTCCTACACTAATGTGGTTGTTTGTGTCTTAGTTTTTAAAAACATACTTTAAGAACTAAAAAATAAAATGCTTAAAAATAGAAAAAAGTTTATAGAATAAGGATGTAAGGACATAGAGATAATATTTTGTACAGCTGGGTTTGTGTTTTAAACTAAATGTTATTATAAAAGAGTCAAAAATGTAAAAGAATTAAAAGTATATAAATTTTAAAAGTTACAGAAAGCTAAGGTTAATTTATTATAAAAGAAAATTTTTTTTTTTTTTTGAGTTGGAGTCTCACTCTGTCGCCCAGACTGGAGTGCAGTGGCCGCTCCCGGCTACCGCAACCTCGACCTGCTGGGCTCTGGCGATCCTTCCGCCTCAGCCTTCCAAGTAGCCGGAATTACAGGTGTGTGCTACCACGCCCAGCTAATTTTTTGATTTATTGTAGAGATGAGGTCTTGCTGCCCTGGCGGGTCTTGAACCCGCGGGCTCAGGCAATCCACTCACCTCAGCCTCCCAAAGGCACGGGATTACAGGCTGAGCCACCGAGCCCGGCTAAGAAAATCTTTTTTATGTATTTAGTGGAGTGTAGTCTAAGTATGCAGTGTTTATAAAGTCTACAGTAGTGTACAGTAATGCCATAAGCCTTCATATTTATTCATCACTCACTCATTGACTCACCCAAAGCAATTTCCAGTCCTGCATTGGGAAGTGCCTTATATAGATCTATCATTATCTTTTATACATATTTTTACTCTATCTTTTCTATGTTTAGATATACAAATTCTTATTATTGTATTACAATTACCCACAATATTCAGAACAGACATACTGTACACGTTTGGAGCCTATATAACCAATAGACCTAGGTATATAGTAGGCTATACTATCTAGGTTTGTGTAAGTACACTCTATGACATTCGCATGATAAATTTGCCTAATAATCCATTTCTCAGAATGTATCTCCATCGTCAAGCAACACATGACTGTTTAGACCAAGTTTGTAAATTTGGTTCAACAATAGCTAGACACAATTTGAGAGAATCGATAAGAAAAGGTCAAATTTTTGGCCATTTGATAATTTGACTTTAGAATGAATGTGCTGGTAGTTTGAGTAATTACATGATACAATTCAGTAATTTCTAGAGCATGAAAATGGCACACCTGTAAAAAGCCATAAGGTAATGCTTATTACCTTGTTGGGTAAATATGCCCATCATAATTGTTAAAGATAAAAAGGATCAATGCCGAGGACTGGAGAAGTCACAAAAAACTCCCCTCATCTCTCTTGAAAGAGGCAGCAACAATCTGGTTCACTATGCTTTAATGTTAAATCAGTTGACTTAAGTAAAGAAAGATACAAGTTTAGTAGTACTTTAGTCACATACTCTATTTCACGGCGACCTCTAGGGAGAATTCAAGATAGAGCCTGTCCTTCTACCACCATTGTCACTAACACCTATATAGAATATTTCACTTTCTGCAAGTAGAACTCTGACATAGGTACAAGAACTCTGACATAGGTACAAGAGTCTTAAAGATCAAATTGATCTTTGTCTGGAGAATGAAGAGCATAAAAGTAACTCTTTCTCAATTAACTTTTCTCTCCCCTTTGGAGAGTTGAGTGGGAAAGTTAAAAAGAAGCCATAACATGAGGAACAAAGAGTTTACTCTGAGAGAAAGATTCCTTAAGTCTCTGCATAGTAAATCCAGTTAACCAGAATAAAAAAGGAAATACTTGACTAAGCAGCAAGATTTGAGCATTTATCTGAAGCAGACCCGAATACAAGCCCTACCAGCAAATGATTCTTGTGGTCATTTTCAGGATTTAGATATGTGAGTTCTCATATATCTAAGTTCTCAAGTAACAACTACCAAGATCTCTTGAAGACCAGCATAATTTCTTACTTACAATTGCTCAGCATCATTTGTTGAAATAAAATTTTTTGGCCTTATTTTGCTTAGTGTGCCATAATTAGTAAAACGTGCTTTAAAAAGCTGAAGGATAATAAATGAAAATGCCCTTTGAAAAACTGAATGCTGTATAAATGTAAATGTAAGGTATTCCTGCTATTAACTGGAATATGATACTACAACATCCCTACTCTTCATCCACTAGCCAGGGTGTCTGTCAGTTCACCAAGCTTCATTAAGTGACTAACAGATGGGCAACATATAAAAGTTGACACTTGGAAGACTTTAGTTTTGCCCTTTGGCTCTCTGCCCTCAGTCCGAGTGTGGCCCTTAACTCCATCTCCCCAAGAGACTGCAGAAAATGCTTGTGTGGTCAAACTGGTTCTGCCACTGGTCTCATTCCAACTAAAGCTCATTAGCTTTACTTTTCCCTTTGGGTTTGTGGGTTACAGTTTTTTATTTGTTGCATAATAGAAGCTGCTAATAACTTGTATTTTTTTTTATACCTTGGCATTGAATCAGCAATGCATCCATTGCATTTCCTTTATTAAGATTAAGTTTGATGTATGTCCTTAGACTTGGTTTCCATTCTAAACATTTATTAATTACTCTAATTAGAATAATATGCTAGTCATTCTATGTCTCTCATCAAGATAAAATAAAAATAATCTATAAGGGGGGGACCCCAAAAAACAGAATTTATTTATTAAAAATTGTTGATTTATTCTTATATGTTTAAACTTCAGTACCCTCCACTTAATGCAATACACCTATTGAGATGCTTTTTTCACTGCTCAAAACAGTTTTTGAACTCACCAATTTTGATGCCTTTTAGTACTTTCACTGTTTTTTTGTTTGTTTGTTTGTTTCTCCTCTTCCACATCAGCAAAATATTCCCTTTGAGGACTTTTTCATCCCAGGAAACAAACAAACAAAAAATGTCACTCAGGGTGAGATCAGGTGACTAGGGAGAGTAGGGCACAGGAGCCATGCCATTTTTGGTCAAAAACTTCTAAACATTCAGGATGGTATGCTCATAAATCACTCATCTTGAAATGGACAAAGGCATCAAAAGAATCTCCAAAACAAAATTCACTGAGGCTGAGCACAGCCACTCACAACAACACTAACTGGTACACTGATGCCAATGGGTTTCTAGAAAACTTACCTAGTGAGGGAAGCCTATACAACAAGGACCCCATTCTCCAAAAATTCTGGGGTTTTTTATGCCCCCCCATAGTGATCTAGCTTCAACTTTAAAAATCTAGACCTGCACTATCCAACATGGTAGCCTCTTCATACAGTGAGCATTTAAAATATAGCTAGTCTTCAGATGTACTGTAAACATAAAATGCATACCAGATTTCAAAGAGTTAGTGTGAAAAACTATATATAAAAATCCCAATAATTCTTAAAATTGTGTTGAGATGATAATATTTTGATTATATTGAGTAAAATAAAATATATCCTTAAACTTAATGCCAATTGTTTTATTTTTAATATGGTGACTGGAAAATTTAAAATTACAAATGTGGTTTTCATTATATCTCTGCTGGACAACTTTGATCTAGATATTCAGAGTCTTTCTAGAGATTTTTATTCTTAATGACTGATTCATCTTGCTAATTTAATTCTAATTTAGTCTTTCTTATGGACGTGTTTAAAATTTGTTTATCTTATTTCTGAAATGGACAAGAACACAAAAGGTAAATTAACTAAAACTAATTAATAACTATTAATCATGTTTAGATGGCACTGACCTTCCAGGTGCTTTGGAAGCCCTTTAGACACCTGCGTTAATGGTTTTGTGTAATGCAAGTGACAGTGAACCAGAAATGCTCTCATGCTGTTCTTGCCTAGAGGTGACTTCCTCAACCTAGAGATTCACTGAGCATAATAAACAGCAAGTGACACATCACAGTCCGCACACTGATGTATGTGTTAGGCACATTTCACACTACTTTTTCCAAAACAACATCATGAAACAGAATATAAGAAATTTGAAAAGTAAATATGTATCTAGAATTTGTGATTTGCTCTCAAACCTCAGCTTTCATTATGTATGTCATGTAATGTATGTTTAATATATGGCTACCTATTCATAATCACAGGATTTAAAAAATGGGTGACAACTATATTTGTGGGCCACAAAAACAAAAAAAAATTATCTTAAGGAAACTAAAATAAATAATGAAAGATGAAAAGGTCTACTATAAAAAAATAAGTTCATCAATCACCATTGGTTCATTCATTGCACTGAAAATTAAGGATCAAAGTGAGAGAGGTAGATGGTGACTGAACCAGTCAGACTATGTAAGTCTCAGTGTGAGTGAGTAAGTGTATGGAAAATTCTGTGTAAGTGTCAGTGAGTAAGTGGGCAGTGTGAGTGGCTGAATGAGAAAGGGCTTGGGAGCTAGCAGCCAGGGCTCTCCTGTTGAAGTGGCTTGTACTGCAGCTGCTCAGCTCAGACCCTGGTGATTCCCAGGGCACAGAAACTGAGTGCCACTTTTTTAAATCAACAAAACCCTTCCTAGGAAGAAGATGCTGGGAGAGACTAAGTGGGAGCTCATGAGCAAGTAGCCAGGGCTCTCTTGGTGAAGAAGATGGTGCTGTTGCTGCTGTTTGGTCCCTAGCACTTCCTGGGTCACAGAAGCCAAGTGCCATTTTTTTAAAAGCTGATAAAAGTCTTCCTGGGAAGAAGCTTTGGGAAGAGACTACCAGTTCCAGGCTCTGCTTCACCACTGCAGTGGGAGAGACTGCTAACTCCAGGCTCTGCCCCACCACTGCAGCACCTGGCTGGACACTGGCAGCAAGGGCTGCAGAGGGAGACCAGAAGCAGAGCCCCGCTGGAGAATATGAAAGAGGGACCCTGCCACCATCTTGAAACTGGGGGAGGAACGTGCTCTGACTTGCTCACAGAGCAACAGATCCAATCTCTGTGTCCAGCAGATCAACTAGTCAGGGGTTGATCGTGATGCAGAGAGAATATCCTGAAAGCACAAACATCAGAGGGAGAAGACAAGTGCTAAGTCTCAGGCGTGTGACCAGAAAAGGTGAGTCTGGGGCTGACACAATTCCCCACCCCCACCCCTTGAGGAATCCTCTGAACGTGAGATCCACACGGCTGGAGCACGACTGAAAGGGAGTAACCCAGGCAGAGCCTGGATGTCAGTTGCAATAGGAGGACTCCACTCCAGGACAGGCCTGACTGGGGCATGAGTACCTGGGGAAGAGACAATCCTGTACTTCCCCACTGGAGGGGATCTCCCTGATCATACAAGAGTGGAAGAAGAGGACTGCAGTCCCACACACCCCCGCTGCCCCACCTCCTTCCCTGGTTCAGACAGTAGGGAGGTAGTGAATGAGGCAGAAGCTCTGCAGGAGACAGTAGAGAGGCAGATGAGAGGAACAATTACAGAACATGCCACAATAGGGTTTTTTTTTTTTTAATTTTTGCCTGTTTGTTAGTTGTTCTAATTTTTAAAATATTTTTCCTTTGTGCATGAATGTGTATGTAAGGATTTGATTTGCATCCCTTCCCCCTTGCCTCTTTTTTCTTTTGTTTTCTGTTTGTGTGGGTATATAAATGATTGAGTGAACATCTTTCAGTTTTCTTGTTGTTGGTTTGTTTTTGCTCTTTTGTTCTTCTCTTTTGTTTAGTTTAATGTGTGTGAATATACGTGTGAAGGTTCAATCTGAATTTCTATTTTTTCCTCCAATTCCTTCTCTTTTTCTTCTACATTCATTTTGTGCTGGGTGTGAGTATGTGTTTTGTTTTCCTGTTTTTTTGGTTTTTGTTTTGTTTTTCTGTGTTGTTATTCCAGTTGGTTTTGATGTGTGTGTGTTTGTGTGTGTGTGTGTGTGTGTGTGTGTGTGTGTGTGTGTCTGTGTCTCTGTCTCTGTCTGTGTGTGTGTGTGTCCAATTGTTTTTTGCTTTGGTTTCTGCTTTCATTGTTCCATGGGTTTTTTTTTTTTGTTTCTTTTAAAAAAAAATTTTTGTCGATCTTATTTCATTCTACTTTTTGCTGATATTCTCATTGCAGTTACTATATCTTGGATTCAGGAAATACAAACATATACCCATTGCATCATCATATGGAGTGGTGGTGGAAGTGGGTCTCAAGGAACCCATACCACAACCAGTGAGCATTGTGATTTGCAAGTAGTTTCTGAATTCTAGCTCCCCCATCCTCCACCTTATTTGACTCTCAAAACTACAAGAGACAGCAAAGCTTCCCACACAGATTTCTGTTTCAAAATAGAACAAATACAGAGCCCAGATCAGAGAAGAATAGAGAGCTGAGTTAACATCAGAATTGAAATCCTCTCCCACTGTGACTGAATAATGGAATTAAAGAGAAAAGAAAGAGCTATGTCAAAAATAAGGAAAATCAAATGAAAGGTCACAGGTAATTTCAATTGCAACAAAAAGAAAATACCTGAAAAATCAGACCTCAAAGCGCAAACAGTGGAAGTCACCAACAACTGGCCCCAGAATATGACAGGGATTAGAGAATGGATGGAAAAAGTGAATAAGACTGAATAAAGTCAAGATGAAGTACTGAAAGAACTTGTAACAGAGAGTTTGGCCACAAAAACTTTCATTCAAGAAATAAATAACAAGATGACAAGCATGGAAAGCAGAATTAATCTAGCTAAAGAAAGAATCTTGAACTTGAAGACCAGAACATGGAATTAACCTGATCTGTAAAAAACACAGAAAGAAAACTCAGAAAGAAGGAACAAAGCTACCAAGAGATGTGTGATTCTATCATGAGGCTGAATCTATGCCCGATTGGTATCCCAGAAGAAGAAAGGGCAATGAAGAATAACTTGGAGCAAGTATTTCAGGAGGTTATCAAAGAAAACTTTTCCTATCGCACCAGAGGTGTGACCAGCCAAACACAAGAGATACAGAGAACCCGCACAAGACATCAAATGAGAAGACCAATCCCTAGACACACAGTAATTCACCTACACAAAGTAGGTAAAAAAGAAAAAATCCTAAAGGCAGCAAGAGAGAATGGTTATACTACCTAATGGGGAAAGCCAATCAGAATAGCAGCAGACCTATTGGCATAAACACTATAAGCAAGGAGGTACTGGAGTCAAATATTCAAAGTCCTCAAAGATAAACAATTTTAACCAAGAATTTCCTAACCAACCAAGCTCAGCTTCATCAGTGATGGAGAAGTAAAATCCTTCGCAGACATCTAAACTCTAAGAGATTATGCAGTTTCCAGTCCAGCTCTACAGAAGATGCTTAAAAAGGTATTAAGCACAGAACAAAGAAAAAAAAGAATGACCACACACCTCCCAAGAGAACAACAGGGTACAGAATCAACAGAGAATATATCACAACAGCAAACTTAAGAACACACACATATTTAAACCTCAAAGCTAAAAGAAAACAAGCAAACAAACAAAGAAAAAACTTTATAAGAACCATGATGGGGGAAAAAAATCACATTTCAATAATCAGCCTGAATGTGAATGGACTAAATGCACCACTGAAGACACAGAATGTCAAATTGGATAAGAAACCATGACCCAATTACTTGCTACACCCAGGAAACTAATCTCACCACAAGAGATGCACACAGACTCAAAGTCAGAGGATGTAAAATGAGTTTCCAGGCAAATGGATTACAAAAGTAGGCAGGAGTCATAATCTTAATATCAGACAAAACAACCTTTGAGCCATCAAAAAATTAAAAAGATACGAAAGGACACTACATAATGATAAAAGGTTCAATCCATCAACAAGAAGTAGCCATCCTAAACATATATGCACCCAACACAGGAACACCAGCATTTATAAAGCAACTACTAGGTAAACTAAAAAAAGATATTGACTATAACATTATTATAGCTGGGCACTTTAATACCTCACTAACAACCTTAGATAGAACATTGGGGCAAAAAAATCAACAAGGAGATCCAGAACCTCAACTTGATGCTCGACCAAATGAACTTCATAGATACCTACAGACTATTCCACCCAACAACCACAGAATATACATTCTACTCACCACCAGGTGGAATGTACTCCAAGATCAATCACATCCTCGGCCATAAATCAAGCATAAACAAATTCCATAAGGTTGAAATATTGCCATGCACCTTCTCAGACAACAGTGGAATACAAATAAATATCAACACCAACAAAACTTCCCCAAAGCCCACAAAGACATGTACACTAGACAGCATTATGCTTAATAACTATTGGGTCAAAATGAAATCAAAACACAAATTAAAAGATTCCTGGAAACAAATAAAAATGAACAAACATCTTATAAAACCTCTGGGATACCATGAAGAGGGGAATTTATATCTCTAAGAACACACATCAAGAAAGTGGAAAGATCACAAGTTAACAGCCTAACATATCACCTAAGGGAGCTGGAAAGACAAGACCACCAAAACCCCACCTTTAGCAAAAGAATCCAGATCATCAAAGTAAGAGGCCAAATATGGGACATAGAAAACAAAAATATCATAGAAAACATCAACAAAATATAAAACTGTTTCTTCAAAAGAATAAACAAGATTGATGGATCCCTAGCCAGAATGACAAAAAAAAAAAAAATCCCAAACAAACACAATCATAAATTCAAAAAATTAAATCACAACTGACCCCAAAGAAATATATAGATTATCAGAGATTACTATGCACACCTGTATGGAAACATTATGATTACCTAAATGAAATGGAAGACTTTCTCACATCACACAACCTTCCCAAGATGAAACAAGAAGACAATAAATAAATACTAAATAGACCAGTAAAAACCCAGGAAATTGACTCTGTCATAAGAAAACTACCTACAAAAAACAAAACAAAACCCTGGACCAGATGATTTTCCAGCAGAATTCCACAAAACATACAAGGAGAAACCAATACCAATCCTGTTGAAAGTATTCCAGGCAATTGAGAAAGATGACATTCTCCCCAGATAATTGTATGAAGCTAATATCACACTGATACTTAAATCAGGTAAAGATCCAACAAAGAAAGAGAACTACGGGCCAATATCCCTTATGAACATAGATGCAAAAATCCTCAACAAGATTCTAGCAAATCAGATCCACAAACACATCTCAAAAATCATCCATCATGACCAAGTAGGCTTTGTCCCCAGGATGCAGAGCTGGTTCAACATCCACAAGACCATAAATGTAATTAAATACATCCACAGATATAAAAACAGGAACCAGATGACTATATCATTAGATGTTGAAAAAGCCTTTGATAAAATCCAGCATCCCTTCTTGATAAAACCCTCAAACACCTAGGTATAGAAGGAACATACCTCAAAATAGTAAGTGCCATCTATGATAAACCCACAGCTAGCATATTGCTAAATGGACATAAACTAGAAACATTTCCCCTGAAAACCAGAACAAGACAAGGCTGCCCACTCTCACCTCTCTTGTACAACATTGTATTGGAAGTTCTAGCTAGAGCAATTAGACAAGAGCAGAAATCAGTGGTATCCAAATAGGAAAAGAGGATGTTAAGTTAGCTTTTTTTGCTGGCGATAGGATCCTATACCTTGAAAATCCAAGAGAATCTGTCAAAAACCTGCTTGCACTGATAAAGAACTTTGACAAAATCTCAGGGTACAAAATAAATGTGCAAAAGACAGTTGCATTCTTATACACCAACAACAAGCAGGCGGAGAACCAAACAAAATAGCCACACACACACACACAAAAGAAATACCTCGGCATCTTCCTAACCACAGAAGTGAAAGATCTTTACAATGAGAATGAAAAACACTGCTCAAAGAAATCTAAGAAGACACAAACAAATGGAAAACTATTCCATGCTCATGGATAGGAAGAATCAATATGGTTAAGATGTCAATCCTACCAAAGTCAATCTACAGATTCAACTCAATACCCATTAAATTACCAACATCAATCTTCACAGACTTGGAAATGACAATACAGAAAGTCATATGGAAATATCAATGACCACAAATAGCCAAAACGATCCTTAGCAAAAGAAACAAAGCAGGAGGTATTACACTTCCAGACTTCAAACTTTACTATAAGACTACAGTAATCAAAACATCCTGGTTTTGGTCCAAGAACAAGCATATAGACCAATGGAACAAGATAGAGATTCCAGAAGCAAAGCCTCAGTTTCTCAACCAAGTAATCTTTGTCAAAGCCTCCAACAACAACCACTGGGGAGAGAAGAACCTATTCAGTGCTGGGAAAACTGACTGATCACATGCAGAAGATTTAAACAGGACCCCTACCTATCACCATACACAAAAATTAACTCTTAATGGATCAAAAACCTAAACATAAAATCTCAAACTATAAGAATCTTAGAAAATGCAGGAGACACCCTTATGGAAATTGGAAATGGCAACCAATTCCTGATCAGAACCCTAAGTACCCATACCATAAGATATCAGATAGACAAATGGGACCTCATCAAACGGATGAGCTTCTGCAAAACAAAAGAAACCATCAAGAGAGCAGGGAGACAGCCCACAGAATGAGAAAAAAATATTTGCGAACCGTATATCTGACAAAGCCCTAACATCTAGGATCTACAAGAAACTCAAACATGCTGAAAGAAAAAAAACAAACAGCCCCATTAAAAAGTGGGCAAAAAACATGAATAGACACTTCTCAAAAGAAGATATACAGGCAGCCAACAGACACATGAAAAAGTGCTCAGTCTCACTCATCATCAGAGAAATACAAATCAAAACCACATTGAGATACTACCTAACCCCAGTAAGAATGGCCATCATTAATAAAAACAAACAACAACAGGTTTTGGCAAGGATACATATAAAAAGGAATGCTTCTATACTGCAAACTAGTGTAACCCCTTTTGAAGACAGTGTGACTATTTCTGAAAGGACTAGAAACTGACCTTTCATATAACCCAGCAATTTCCCTACTTGGAATATACCCAGAGGAACTCAAATCATTCTACAAAAAAAGATGCCTGCACACATATGTTTGTTGCAGCTCTATTCACAATAGCAAAAACATGGAACCAATCATGCTGCCCAAGCTAGATTGGATTTAAAAATGTGGTAATATACACAATGGAATTTTATGCAGCCACAAAGAAGGACTAACATTTGGTGTTTTGCTGCAACTTGGATGGATTTAGAGTCTATCATACTCAGTGGTCTATCACAGAAACAAAGAACAGAGTACCATATGTTCTAACTCATAAGTGAACCATGAATAATTATCATAATACTGTAAGAAGGGGATTGGCAGTAGTGGGAAATTGCCAGGGGAGGCAGGGTGGGATTGGAAGTTGAGGGAAACTGCCAGGGGAGAGGGGCACACTTCATCAGCAAGGGAACCTGCATAATGAACATTTGTATACCTAGCCCTTAATTGCACCCCACATCTTTAAAATAAATAAATAAATAAATCAAATCTATGTTGTCACACTCTTCCCCCAAAAATGAAGAATCATAAGAAAACAGCTTCCCCTTGAGAAAATAGCGATGTCCTTTTGATCTGGGTTATACAGAAAGGCTTTTATTAAATATGACTGAGTCTAAATGACCTATAAGCCTAAGATGAGCCCATTTGTGCAAAGAAAACAGAAACCTTCAGAAAGATAGAAAGCAATCAAGGGAGGGAGCTGAGAAAGACTCAAAAAGAGAATAACTGCATTAGGAAAATCATTCTGCATAATTTTTTTACTCCTCACTAGAGAAGTGCACTTTATAGCTGTGACAGGATATTCAGAAAGGAAGAAAATTATTTTTTCTTCAAGACAAACTTCTAATAAGAAGAAATTTAATAAGTAAGAATCGTTCAGTGGATTTAATGATGGAAAGATAGTGTACTTAGAATAACTTAATCTTAAAGCGACCTGTGTTTTTAAAAAAAATACAAAGAAAATGGAAAAGTAGCTAAAGACTGCTTGACATTTATATACAGAAACTTATTACTCTATTTTAGTTCATCTTTAAGTTTCCCATTTTCCAGTTAGATAAACTAAAGCATTAAATTTTTGACCAAAATGATAAATAGCCTATGAGAATACTAGAACTAGAAATAAATTAATTTCTAATCTTGTTTTTGGTGGGTTTTTTTTTTTTTTGGTTGTTTATACTAATTTTTCAGGCAGTTTCTTCCCCACACATTCTGCCAGGCACTCTATTCTTAGGACCACATGAATGGCTTTTAAGCTATCTAACATGAAGGAAATGCTCTTAATAAAGGCTTTGATAGATAAATGATTCTTGAATTTAGTTCAACTTTTAAGACATCGTTCTGTAAATTCATGCTGAACTTCTGCCCCAAAATATGACTGCTGTTAAAATTATTGATAATTCTTCAAAACCTTTATAAAATGAATACAACCATATACTTTTTTAAATCAAATGGGATTGAACTATATATAATCTAAATTTTTCTTTTTTCAATATATTATTGACATATTCCTTTTCAGTACTTTATTATGTTTTAATCCACATAGTTTACTATTCTACAAATGTCCCATAGTTTTCTCAACCACCACTATTTCAATGACTATTTAAATATTAAAATTATACGCAAATTTTCACTAGTACAGACAATACTACAGTACTATTGTTTGACTTATTTTGCAACTAATAATTGCAAACTGTTTTATTTTTAATGTGGTGACTGGAAAATTTAAATTTTTAAAATTTAAGTACCACCACTGTATCAATGACTATTTGTTTAAGTTATATACAATTTTTCACTATTACAAACAATACTACTGTACTATTGTTTGGCTTATTTTGCAACTTATATAAGAGGTTCATAAGAATACATTTCTAAGGTTGAATTCCTGAGTCAAAGATTATTACATTTTTAGAGTTTTTGACAGATATTGTAAAAATTACACTTCAAGTCACTTGGACCAATTTTTCCCACCAGAAATAAATGAGAAAGCCTGTTTTCCCATACCCTCATCAATGCTGAGGATTATCAGTTATTTTAATCATGCCTGACAGGAGAGGAAGAACACATTTCAATTTTTATTCCATTTGGATTTTTTTTTTTTTCCGAGTTGGAGTCTCACTCTTGTCATCCATGCTGGAGATGCAGTGGCATGCCCATGGGCATCACAGCCTCCACCCACTAGGCCTAGGCAATCACAACCTTCCAAGAAACTGAAACCACAGATGCACGCCACCATGCCCAGCTAGTTTTTTTGTGATTTATTGTAGAGACGAGGTCCCACCAAGTCACCTAGGCTGGTCTCGAACCCCCAGACTCAGGCAATCCTCTTGCCCCAGTCTCCCAAAGTGCCGGAATTATAGGCTGAGCCACCTCACCCCACCCATTTGTATTTTTTTTTTAACAAATCAAAGTTGAGGGTATTTTTTTCTTTTTAAGTTTCTCTCTTATTCTCCATACTCTTGTTTAATTGATCTTTCCTGGTTCTATCTGTGATAAAATAATAGCTTTCTGTCTTAAGACTTACAGGGTATATTTTGAGAATTCATTTGATTCCAGGGATTGGCAAAGTAACTATGAATTCTAGCATTTTTTTCTAACATCTTTGGTATAGTCTTTCATCAAACTTAGCAGAAATCAGACTTATTTCATATAATGTACTAAGAATAGGCAACATTTTAATTTGGTCTGTATTCAGCAAAATTCAAATCTTTCAATATTATCTAATTCCAAATTTCAACTCACTACTTGTATGATTTTCTCTTCACACAATTTCTGTCTTTCATGGACACAGACTCAAATCCAAAAAGAGATTCTTTCATAAGTTTATATAGAAATAAGAGAAGCACTTTGAGCTTGTCATAGACATTGACATTCCTACTGTGTATCTTAAAGACTATGTGTAAGAGCTTTAATGAAGTCTTTGAAGCTTTAAAATGCATCAAATTAAAAACCACATCCTTTAAAAAATTTCTGGCATTAATTCTGTTAACATTTCTGGGAGGAAGAAAAAGATGTTTTTAAAGATATGAACACAGTCAGGGATAAATATGTTTTCTTTACCAAGACTGTCTAAATATCTCACTGTTGGATGTTAATGTTAAGATCAAAGTAAAGCAGATGTGTGCCAGTGGACATGACAGGAAAGTGAGCCACAAAGAGAAAACTATCTTCAAATTGCAAGAAATTGGAATGTGTATAGAGTATCATCGAATCTTGAGGATTCAAAGACAATTTTAAAAGACAAAAATTCAACCACTTATCTGTGTAATGCTTAAATCTTCTCCACAGTAGATTGGTCAAACATTCATTCCCCCAATGTTTAGATACATAAAATGATAGGGAATACATTACCCACTGGGAAGCATATTTAAACTCTAGTTAGTCATAACCATTAGTAAGTCCTTCTTCGTACCTTCTAACTGAAATTGGTTTTCTTATATATAATAATTACTGGTTCTATTTACACATTGGTATTACACAGGAACTTTTGATTGGCTAATTCTACATCCTTTCCTAACCTCCACTGCTTTCACTTTCCACAATACAGACAGGGAAACCATACCCTCACTCCCCTAGTCTCCATTTCAGGTAGGCCTTGCCATTATAACTCAGTTCTGGCTACTGAGATACAGTAACAGTTCACATGTGAGTTCTGGGAAAGCTTTTGTCTTCCATCCCTCTTCTTTCTGCTTTGAGCATAAACTTGCTACATGCAACCAGGAAACAAACCTCTTTAACAGATATACCATGTGGTCACACTTAAAAGTGAAATACTGGCCGGGTTCGGTGGCTCAGCCTATAACCCCACACTTTGGGAGGCCGAGGTGAATGAATTGCCTGAGCCCGCAGGTTCAAGACCCGCCTGGGCAACTTGGCGAGACCTCATCTCTACAATAAATTTGTAAAAAAAATTAGGCAGGTGTGGTAGCGCATGCCTGTAGTTCCAGCTACTTGGAAGGCAGAGGTAGAAGAATCGCCGGAGCCCAGCAGGTCGAGGCTGTGATGGCTGGGAGCAGGCCACTGCACTTCAGTCTGGGCAACAGAGTGAGACTCCAACTCAAAAAAAAAAAAAAAAAGTGAAATACTTATGCCATTTGATAACACCTCACAAATTTCTTATGAAAATAAAATATTTTAATAAACCGCTACAGCTTGCCAAGTTGGAGACTCCCATTTTAGATGTCAACAACTGGACTATATCTAAAATATCCCATGATTTAAAAATTATCAGGTAAATCTCAAAATAAGAGAATTTAGTAATTAGAAGTTAGAGACCCTTGAATTCTGATGGAAGACCATGTAAGCAATATATTCATTGTTCCTGGTCAATCCTTCTTTTTTCCTATATTCCTTTCCTATTCCTCTCCTGCATCACCTCCAAGTTCACATTAAATTAATATTTTTAACTATGGAGAAACCTGATAGAACAGTCCGATATGTTTCCTTTTCCTTTTGTTTTTCTCTTCAGGTCTATCAGAATGTCAGTTTTCTTCAAATTGCCTGAAGCTATAGTTTAATCTCAAAATACTACACTAAATATCCACTTTCCCAGGATTATGAAATTTGAGCCTCAAGTTGCAATGTCATTTAGAGATAGTGATCTACTATAGCAAAGAGTTCCACCAGAAATATGTCTAAAACTTTGACATATTTTTCTAGCTTTTCTTATTGCATAATACCAATAATGCTATAAGAGAATTATTATATGTAATCTCTTTCAGGAAATAAAAAATGCATCAGGATAAATCTGAATTTCTCCCATAATTCATATCCAACTCAATCCTTTTTAAAGAAAAACGATCATTATACAATTATGGAATTATAATTTGATCAATTGCATTTCTGAATCAGTAAGTAGGATTAATTATATAGCTTCCATCTACTTCAAAGAAAACTTCTAAAGAGGATAGTAGATTAGTTAAGAGAATAGACTTTGACAAGAGTAAAATCTTGGTCTGAATTCAGATTTTGCCCATTTTAAGCTAACTGATTTAGATAAATTACTTCATCCATTCATATTCATCATCAGTAAAAATGTAATAATCATGCCTACCTCTTAGGTTTATAATGGGAATAAATTCAAGTAGTATGTATGTATGTGTGTGTATATATATGTATATATGATCTGACAGTGTTACTAACACTTAAGTGTTCAATAAATAATTAGCTATGGTTATTTTTTTTTAAGTATCAGTACCCTTTTCTACCTCCATCATGGTTTCCTTGAATTTTTCTTTTGACTTGGTGGACCAACAACCTTGATTTTTAGAATTTTGATTCTAAAAGCATTGAATATCTAGCATGAGTGTAAATTATTTGTATATTTATATAATGTCCTTTTTAATCTCTGAAACATTGCCTGTCCTTTTACAGAAATGGAATCTAAGTGATTTGGCAAGAAGTTTTAAAGGAGGCAGAAATGGTAAGAGAGTAGGGGAAGAGCCCCTAATGTTAGAGGTATGCCTTGGTTTGTATTGTCCCAGGAGGATACTCTGAGACAAGGATTGCTATTTGCATTTTTGGGAAATGCTGGGCAAACAGGGTAGGGAAGTAGAAAAGGGATACAAAGCAGAGTGCTTTATCAGTCCCATTACTGCTTCAGGTGACTTGAGCTTAATCTCACTGAGAAAACTCAGCGCCAGTGCAAAACACACACCTCCTAATTATTGCATCCAAGAAGCAGGAGAGATGGGGTATTTATATCCCAGCTCCCTGAGATTATAGTTGAGGGCTGTTCTCAGGGGTTGTTAATTCCCTAACACTTCTAGGCTACTAATCATGGATCATGGGCACAGCTGTTTTCTGTGGTTCTGGGAAAAAGAAATCTGACACTGAGATGCAAATACTGGGAGATGGAAGTCAGAGGGGAGTTCACTGAATGATCAGAGAATGGGAGAAAGGCAGGTGCTGATGGCATGTGCTTCAGGGCACCAAGGACTAAGTCAAACAAAAAGAACAGGAGCTAAAATCAAGTCATGTCTTGTGACAGAATAAATCCTAGGGGTAAAAATACTGTATGAAAAGAATCAGAGCAAGGGAAGCAAAGGGCTGAAATTTTTGTTGACTAGAAATGCTAGCAGCTCAGAAGATAGCTGGAATTTTGGCTTGGAGGGTATGGTACACATCTCAGCCAAAACAGTTTTACTTTGATGCACCCTAGCAAGAAACTCAGGGTGCCATAGGTACAGGGGCACAACCTGGGCCTTTGGGTCACCATTTTATCTGATGGGCATTGTAAAACATATGCTGCTTCCCAAAGCATGTCCATGCATGTTGTCATTTCAGCGACACTCTTCAGAGCCTTCAGAGAATGAGTCCATTTTGAAACCCCTCCTCAAGTCTGATCATTTTTCTTTAAGGAAAATTTAGACGTCTCAAGACTCCAGAAGTCCCATGGTACACAAAACTTTTCTCACTAGCATGAAATTTTCTGCATTTTCCTGGCCTGCTGCACAGAATGTGTTGGGTGAAGTCCTCTGCAAGTGGAAATCCCAAGAGAGGCATGCGCTGGGGGACCCAGAGTCTAGGCTAAAGTCGACCTAAAATTGTGTGGGGCCTTGCAACACCTGACCTCTCCTTTCCTGACTTCTTCAGCAAACATACATCAAGCACCTACATTCACTCATTTATATCTCTGTCAAGATTACAAGGACAAGCAGACCAGGAGCTGAAAATCCCTCTTATATGACCTGCTGCAAGTAAGTTCATCTGTGCTAAGAAGACTAGATTGTCATAATTCACTTGTCTCTTACTTTCTAATATCTGAATGCCAAAATCTGTCTCGATCCCACCGCTGCCTTATTTTTGACCAGCTCATTCCAGGCAGACTTCAGTCAAATCCATTTTTGGGAGGACATGTACCCCTGGCAGCAAACGTCGGTGGGATCCTTATTAGATACAATGGATGTCTTTATCATTACAGAGACTTGTGAAACATTTGCAAAAAGCGATTGGTTTTGTTGGGCTTCTTTGAGGTACAATTATACTTAGAGAATTTTAAGAACTTAGAAATTGTTCAGATAAAAATTACAGGATTTGCTTTATACAGAACTTTTTACTGGGAGTCATAATCACTTATTTTATTGGTATTTCCATTTTTTATAAACCCCCATGGATTTAATGTTTCGGAATAAAGATATCTCTGAAAGGGGCAATTCTCACTTTAAAAAAATGGTTGTTGATCAATATGCAGTTATCCTTACAAGTTATTGCAAAATAGAAATATGCTTAAAAGGCTATTTAAAATTAATTTGGGGAAATTTTGAAAGAAAATATCCATTAAATAATATGTGTCTAAATCCATTAATAATATGTACTCTTCCCTAAAATATACTAACTTTTCATTTTGCATACTGAGATTATTTTCAGATATCTAAAGATATGAATGAATATCCTTATAAACATAACTGAATCTTCATTTCTTTGGGGGTATCATTACCCTTGAAATAAGATGACAAAGCTGAGAATGATTCCATAAACTCAACTATAAATAACCCACACTAACAAAGAAAAATGTTGGTTGGATGACTTTTTAAGTGCACAAAAAAGCAATAAACCACAGACATTTCCCACTGAGAACATGGAAACAAGGCAAGAAGGTAGAGGGAAATAAATTAGGCTGCTAAAGTTTGCCTTCATTATGTCATAGAAACTAGTGATAGTTTAAAAAGGAAAATGATAGTCCCTTCTCAGGGCCCAATTTGATTCTAACTTCTTTCTAGGCTTGCTTTTGTTAGTTCCTTATGAAAGTTAAAAGTAGATATGCAGCAAAAACCATTTTTTTCAACGCTTTTAGGACGGCCTTTATTTTCCGTTTACCACAGACACCCTCATATCCTATTAGTCATAATCCCACCCTTATTTAAACCTTTATTTATTCATCCTGGTCTCTATACACATGTGATTTGGGTACTCAGTCCTGTATTCCCCCCGCCCAGCCAAACTATTCTATTTGCTAAACCAGAATACTATTCACTTCATAATTTCACTCTCAAATAGCCTCCCTCATTTCTTCTCTTCCTATCTAAACCCTATTTCTGCATAAAATTCATTCACATGACAACCCTTTCGTGAAGGTGTGTTTGTCTTATTCATAAGCAGTGGCTTACTGGCAAATATTTAACTGGTTCGCCTTCGAAGAGAAGAGGATCCCTAGTTTTTAGTGTCTGCCAATGTCGGTGGTACACATTCTCTCACCATGGCCAATTTCAAAACAATCTGTTCTTAAGACCTGGTGAGAGCTTCCAGCACCCAATTGTTTTATGGAAACAAATGGTTGACAACTTTGTAAAACTATATCACTGTGTTGTATTTTTAAGAGAAGTTAGATAATGTTATAGGAGCAACACTGAGTTAAAGTGAAGAGAACCAAATTCTAGCACTAGTTCTGCCATTCCCTAACTAGGTGACTCTAAAGCCACTTAACCACTCTAGGCCTCAGTTTTTTCATCTGTACAATAACCTTCCAACTAATAACCTTCTAACTAAATAAGCTTCTAGCAATAACAGTCCTACGGTTTCATGTAATAGTTTATACAATCATGTATTACCACCTCAAGTGAAATCTCATTGAGAGCAGGCTATGACAGAACACAATATAGGCTCAACACACCAGGTGTAGTGCCTTGTACTTAACAGGGACTTTCTCAATAGCTGCTGAAAACAATGATACACCTGGTTAACACTGGAGGTAGCCTGGATATATGATGGGCTAGTGGCATAGAACTGGGTACGAGATTGTATTAGAACAAAGAGAAAGAATCAAGTGATTAATTTGAAGAAAAAATGAACTGGACAAAACTAAGGAAGGACAAAATGAGTGCCAAAAACTAAGGACATACCAAAAGCAACCAGCTGCATGAAGTATCTCTTATCTTATAGGAATTGTAGTTGTAGTTGTAGTTGAGGGTCCTAAGAGGAGAATCACCACAAAAAAAAACCTACAATAAAGTCAGCTTTGACCATCTATGATGGCAAATTCAAAACACGTTGGTAGGACCTTTCCTGCTCCCTTAACCCTCCTCCTTCTTTCAAATCCAGTGCTGAAGGGGCCAGAAACTATAGCTAGTGATTGGATCACACACACACACACACACACACACACACACTCCCCAGGCTTCTAATCCTTAGTCAGGTCCTGGCTGGAAAATGGGAGAAAATTCAAAAAGGACAGTAAGTGTAGATTATTATACTGGACTGGGCCCCTAGAAGCTTTAAAGTGACAAAAGGATTATTAATTACCTGATAGTAGAGAAAAATGTTTAAAATCTCTGAGATCTGCTGAAAATTTCATCCAAGAATCTGGGGGGTAAATATCAACAGAGCATGTTAAAGGAATAGTGCAAAAAAACCAAAAAATTACAGAAGTTGCTTTAGGTATTTTTTTCTAATGATTCCACCTTTTTTTTTTTACCATAATAGTTGCAGACCTAACAGAAAATAATTGACCTCCAACCCTTAAAGACTTGAGTGTTTTCAAATCCACTTTAAAACACCTTGGAAACATTGACTACATCTGCCCACTCACCTGTCCCTAAACAAATAATAAGCAAAAACGATTTCTTTTTCAATTGTGCCATTCCTTTATTTTGCCTAATTAATAGTATTTCTATTGTTTTTCATTGAAAATACAATATATTTCTACTCCCCTATAGACTTTTAAGTGGGATAGACCTAGGATCTGAACCACTACCTATGACATTCTTCATAAAGGAGAATGTGTCAATGTTCCAGTTTTCTTGTACTCTGTGCATACTTCAGTGATGACTGTACATGTAAGAGTAAAATAAAATCTTCATTCAAAATGATAATCTCTGTATAGTACTTGTTATAGTAATCTCAACTCTCTCAAAGGATGTAAAGGTTTTCCCCAGCAGGTCTAGTCGCAAGGATAAGAGAAACTCTTTATCCCATCTGTATTAATTTGTCATGGTGTGTACAGTCATGTACTCATCATAGAAATAGCACAAGCAAAGACTTCCAGGCTGCCAGTCTCTTGGGGGTCCAAGACACCATAAGTTGTCAGAGTTGATAAAGATATATTCTAAGAAATATGAACCTGCCCATTATTTTTCTGGGAACAGCAGCCAAAACCAATAACAAAAAAAATGACCCAACACTGCCAGGCTGGCAGGCATTCTTTACTACATTTCATGCCAATTATTCCTTCTCACATGAAAAGCAGCCATTAATTTTCAACCCCCGACCTATATTTCATGTACCGGGGTTTCAGACCAAAGGAAACACTGGCTATCATAAAAATGCTACAACAACTTGCCACATGACAAGGAATCCTTTTTGGCTTCCAGCCAATGAATTTGGTTTGAGTCTGCAAAACTTTTATAGAGTAGAAAGGTGAGGTAGAGAAGAAAGAGGATAATTGTGCTCCCTTTCTTGAGAGGTCTTAATTATCATAATATCTACTACATTCAGAGAGGTAAGGGAAAAAATGATGAAAAATATAATCTAGTATCTGCTTCTCTCCACTATGTTTCAGGGACCCAGCAGATCTTGTCCTTGGGTGCTTCTCTTCTTTCAAGACAAACTAACCATTCAGGTAAAACCTCTAAAAAAAGATCACCTGCCTGCCTGAAATATTCCAAAGACATAGGATTGGAAGTAGAGAACACCCTGGACAGAAACCTTAGGCTGAAGTGTGGCTTTTGTGAGGAGGATGTTGTGGCTAATGGTGCTTTTGGTGGCTGAGCAGGGATTTGTGTGTGACAGTGCATGTTCACCAAATGGTTTTCTGGGGGTCCTGAAAAGAAAAAAATAAATCCAAAAGTGCCCAGCATCTTTCCAGGAGTAGATTTTCAGGGGAAAAATCTAACTCTATGAAGACTCACAATGTGTTAGACTGAAAACTAAAATAAACAATTCATACATTCCCAGTCCTTTAAAGCAGACCCCAGGTGCAGAGAAAGAAGCAGATCACAAAACATTCTCACATTATAACCAATTTCTAGATAGATATAAAGACCCAGAAGAAAGATTAATCTAATTTTTTACAGGGTAAGTCAAGAAATTGGGGTTTTAAATGGAACTCTTTAGCCTGACTACCATATCCAGTCCTTAAATAATAATTCAGTGTCTAATTTCATTGTTTCAAATTTTAAATACTGTTTTTAGGCATAATAAGAGAAGCATATTGCATTGTTATCCAAAGGAAACCCTCAGCATCTTCTGTACTTCATTCATTCACTCACTCAATTTTTCGCTTATTCATAACTATAAATTAACTACTCCATTCCAAGTTGTGTGCAAACTACTGGAGCTGAAACTGTGAACAAGACAGACAAGACTGCTGTCTTTATGGAGAGGCAGAAGAGAAATGAAAATAGTACTCCGAGAAACAGCAAACTCTAAGTGATGCAAAGCCCAGGGCTTACTCCCCAATGCACTTGGCCAACCTCTGTCGACAGTAAAAATTCCAATCTTGATTCTGCCTCAAACAAGTCAGAAATAATTTCTGGCTCCTAATCTGAATAAAATGACATCTATTTAAGCACTCACCACATAGAGAGTTGAGACTCAAAGAAGAAAATGAAGTTTTATAAGGCAGGATAAAAATAAAAGTACAAATATAAGAAAACACTTGTAGCAAAAATACTTATTAAGAGTTAGCATTCTATTACCTAATTCAAGTCTAACAAAAAATATCTGCTGTCAGAGATAAGAGACAAAAAAGAGAAGTAGGCGGTGACTGTAACTGAACATTTGCGCAGTGCATCCTCAAGAACATAGACTACTCAGTTCTGTACAAAGTCACAAGCTAGAGCAAACAATGCTCAGCACAGTGTTTTCTTTACATTATTCACAAGCTGTGTATGAAAAAGAAAATGCATATTTTCTACACATCCCCTTCAAAGTTAAGGAAAAATAAGAGAAATAAGACAAATGGGCTATTTTTTTTTTTTTTTTTTTTTTTTTTTTTTTGGAGTCTCACTCTGTCGCCCAGACTGGAGTGCAGTGGCCGCTCCCGGCCACCGCAGCCTCGACCTGCTGGGCTCCGGCGATCCTTCCACCTCAGCCCTCCAAGTAGCTGGAACTACAGTCGTGTGCTACCACGCTGGGCTAATTGTTTTGATTTGTTGTAGAGGTGAGGTCTTGCCAAGTTGCCCAGGAGGGTCTCAAACCCTCAGGCTCAGGCAATCCACTCACCTCAGCCTCCCCAAGGCGCGGGATTACAGGCTGAGCCACCGAGCTCGGCAAATGGGCTTTTTTTAAACAGACAAATATTTTCTTCAATGAACAGGTTTATTTCAGTTAATAGCCCATAACTCCAGGGAAAGAAGTTAAAGGAATAACCCAGGAGGTTTTTTTTGAGATTTTATTTCCTTCCTTTGTCCCTTACCTTTCCACCAAAAAGGAACCAAGATAGCCGGGCTCGGTGGCTCAGCCTGTAATCCCGCGCCTTGGGGAGGCTGAGGTGAGTGGATTGCCTGAGCCCGTGGGTTCGAGACCCACCTGGGCAGGCAAGACCTCATCTCCTCAATAAATCAAAAAATTGGCTGGGTGTGGTAGCGCACGCCTGTAGTTCCAGCTACTTGGAAGGCTGAGGCGGAAGGATCGCCGGAGCCCAGTGGATCGAGACTGCGGTGGCCGGGAGCGGCCACTGCACTCCAGTCTGGGTGACAGAGTGAGACTCCAACTCAAAAAAAAGGAACCAAGAAGAGGCTGGGCTTGGTGGCTCAGCCTGTAATCCCAGCACTTTGGGAGGCTGAGGTGAGTGAATTGCCTGAGCCCGCGGGTTCGAGACCCATCCGGGCAAATTGGCGAGACACCCCCCCCCCCCACGTCTCTACAATAAACCCAAAATTAGCCAGGCGTGGTAGTGCGCGCCTGTAGTTCCAGCTTCTTGGAAGGCTGAGGTGGAAGGATCGCTGGAGCCCAGCAGCCCAGCTGTGGTGGCCGGGAGCGAGCACTGCACTCCAGTCTGGATGACAGAGTGAGATTCCAACTCAACAAAATAAAAAGCCATAATAAAAAAAACAAACAAACAAGAATGATGAACTAATCCATTTAGAGTTAATTTTTGTGTATGGGGATAGATAGGGGTCCGGTTTCAATCTTCTGCATATGGTTAGCCAGTTTTCCCAGTACCATTTACTGATAGGTTCTCCTCTCCCCAGTGGTAGGTGGTGGAGGCTTTGTCGAAGAAGAGTTGGTTGAGAAATTGAGGTTTTGCTTCTGGAATCTCAATTCTATTCCATTGGTCTATATGCCTGTTCCTGTACCAATACCAAACTCTTTTGATGATTGTAGCTTTATAGTAAAGTTTGAAGTCTGGTAATGTGATACCACCTGCTTTGTTTTTTTTTTTTTGCTGAGGATTGTTCTGGCTATTCTTGGTCGTTTGTGTTTCCATATGAATTCTTGTGTTGTTTTTTCTAGGTCTGAGAAGAATGTTGCTGGTAATTTGATGGATACTGCATTAAATCTATAGATTGCCTTAGGTAAGATGGACATCTTCACAATGTTGATTCTTCCAATCCATGAGCATGGGATATTTTTCCACTTGTTTGTGTCATCTTTGATTTCTTTGAGCAGTGCCCATCAAAAGAGGACTGAATTTTTAAAATGTGGTACATATACACAATGGAATACTACACAGCCATAAAAAAGAATAAAGTTATGAACTTTGCAGCAACCTGGATGGAACTAGAGTCTATAATACTGAATGACCCCTCACAGAAACAAAGATCTGAGTATCACATGTTCTCACTCATATAGTGGACCTTGAACATCAAACGTAATACTATAAGAAAATGACTGACAGTGGTGGGAAACTATTGGGGGAGAGGGGAAGGGAGATGGGATTAATGGTAGTAAATATCTATCTGGGGACGGGGAGACACCTCTTATCAACAAGGGTGCCTGAACGAAGCATATTTGTATACCTAACCATTAACTGTACCCCACAATATCATAATAAAAAATATTGATGAAAAAAATTAATAAAAAAAAGAATGATGAACTGAGAGTTTCTTTTTCAATCTTTCATAATTCAATAACATATTTTTCCCAACTGAAAAGGGGGCAAGTATTTCTTCAGCTATGATCCATAAATATCATTTTCAGTTTCAAAGAGGATGATTAAAAGCAAATAAATATATAGTGGGTGTGCAATTGCAGTCACATAGAGAAGTTTTTAACATCTAAAACATAAATCTAATATTTTATGTGACTTTACTTATAGGTAGAAAATATTTATTTTAATAGAATGTTCAATAAACAATTCACAGGTGAGTTTACTGGGTTCCTTTTATGGCAATGAGTGCCCAGCGATTCTTATTTTTAGACAATAAAGACAGTGGGTATAAATCTAAACCCACTGAGGAATCAGAAACTGCCATTGTGGGAGCAGTCAGTAAAAAAGGTTTTCACTGAATGTTTTAGCACTGGAGGTGTCAAGAACACAGTGCAGCTTATCAGACTGGTTTCCTTGTCTGCAAGTCCTGGCACATGAAGGAAAGATTGACCCTTTTGCAAACAGACGGCTTAACTCTCTCACTTTTGGAGTACTGGGATCCACCTTGCCCTATAGCACACTTTTCATAGGGCAGAATATTAGCTTGGCATGAGATGATTTATTAACTAATAATTCTATGCCTGGCAGGGTAGCAACAACAAGTAAGCATTCTAATGTACTCTCGCTACAGGAAAGCACAGACAAGGTAGAGAGGACAAGTCCATTATAAGTTCAAATACTTAGTAACTTAGTGGGGTAAAGATTGAATGCCACTTTCTTGCCAGCAGAAGTTAGAAATGAACAGAAAGCATCCTGGAGAAACAATGGGAAAGCTCCACACACACACACACACACACACACACACACACACACACACACACACACATATCAGAATTTTGCCCATTATAAAATTCAGTTCTGCAAACTACAGAAAAGCTGCAAAGGAGTAAGTTTTCAGTAAAGATTGTCAAAAATACAGAGTACTGCTATACGGATACTACACTAACACAAGATAAAAGAAGACACTGAGCAGCTGGGTAATCACTGACTCACAAAAAAATGTCTTATAGAAACATCAGCATGAAGAGAAACTATATCTTAACCAAAACCATCTGATGACTGAACTCTAGGTGCCTCATAAACAGGATCTATGCCTTTATTTTTCTCCCAGCAGCTGACTGCAATTTTGGCGGTTTAAATAAAAGCTGGAATTTTTTTCTACATATGAAACCTATATATTTGATGCTTGTATTTCTGAAATCTTTCTTTAGCCATATAAGGCTCTGCTGGAGAGGGACACAATACTACATTCTCATACACACACACACACGCGCGTACACACACACACACACACACACACACACACACACACACACGTTTAACATTGATATAAACTCATATGTCCAGATCTTGGGAAGAGGAACATACTTCCTAGTAATATAAAGATATATCCCTATCTTTTTTTGGTGTATAAATACAAGGTAGTCTTGTCATATGTCTTATAATTTTCATTTGGTATCTCAGGTAGTTAGCAAAGGAAGTCAAATCTGATTTACCTCTTCTAGATTTTAAATATGCTGAATTTACCAAAGTTTACCTTGAGCCAGCAAAATGAGTGCATGATACTTAATAGACACTGAGCAAACTTTTGTTAAATAGATGAATTAATTTAATAAAGCCTAACCCATCATTTAACTGATAGTTATGAGCTAATAAAGACCCACTTGGATTTCACAAATGTGTTTGAATTTCACTCTTCCCCAGCAGCAAAGCCTCTGTCAATAATCATTTAGTGCCATTTCAAGTCCTCATACCTTAAGCTAACAAATAGAACTAGGAGGGTAAGAAGCAAATTTATGAAATATTATTTGATGAATACTTAACGGATTACCTAAAGGTATTTTTTTCACAAATTTACCATTGGTAAGGTCTGAAATTACCATCATCAATCTACTCAAAGCATTTAAATGCTCTGGCAAAATGCAAACATGCTACAGCTATAATTTGAATTGTCTTAGGCCTTAATGCATGTGGGTTAAAATGAAATTCCACTTAAAGGAATAATTTAAGTGTTCCTAGTTTGTGCAGCCACTCACATTGACAGGTCCTCAGGCCTTCAGTAGTCCCCACCTCACTCCCTGCCAGCCATCTGTGAACTCCTTTCCAAGTCTTCAGAGAGTATCTTAGACCAGCTTATAAATAAACCCATTCCTGCTGGTTCCTGTGATGCTGGTTCCTCAGCTGGGCTCAGCCTCAATTCTTTCATGCATCCCAATTCCTAACAGAACTCTACAGAAAACAAATCTATGAAGGACTGTGTCACAGCAAAACAAAACAAAACAAAAAATTAATTCAATTTTGCTTTACAGAGATGCTCAAGCACCATTATCTATGTCCCAGAACTTGCAAATTTTCTCTCACTCCTCTCACTCTCAACTTCCCTCAAAGTGTTATTTAGATTCCATTTACTTTTCACAGAACTCAGATATGGTCCCATAGGGCTGGGAGTCAGCTCAAGGTAGCTAAAATCATGGTACATGCTAACCCAGCCCACTCCTTGATAAAGTTCTTTACTAAGAGCTCATCCAAACTGGCTTTTTCTTCTCCCAGGACATTTCTCAGGATTTGTGCAAATGTGTATTGGAAAGCCACAAGCCAAGAATTTGTTTAGGATGTCTGAATTTCAGTCTCAGTTGAGGCCACTTCCACATATGGAAAGATGAAGAGATAAATATTAACACAGTATCATTTCACAAACATCTTCATGAGTACTAGATTCTAAGATCAGTTGACCCTGCAACAGAGAGGTAGATCTCCATATGATAGGACAAATGTCATTTGATAAGAGGAACAAAAGGAGAAAGAGACCTTAAAGGCTAAAAAATTGCGAAGCTGGGGGTCTTGTCAGGGAGATAAGGTCCATGAACCAGGTGTCTTAAGGGTATATGACCATGAGTATCTGAGAATATTGGGTGCACAGACAGGGACACCTGGGTACAAGGACCTGAAATGGGAATGGAGGGACACCAGAGTTAAACTTGGCCAGGTCTCAGTGCCTCTGAGAGTCTGTCTTAGAAACAAATAATTATCCAATGGAATTTTTTACAAAAGTTTTATTTCAGTTTTGTTATTGGTCTTCCTGGTAACTGGCTTTGTTCCATCTTTAGCTAGTCATAACATAGTTTACATGACACCAAATAGCCAGCCAATTCAGCCATAATCAAAACTCCAGTTAACCAGCCAGCTGTTTTCTGTACATAACGCCAAGCAATCAACCAGACTAACTTCATGCCTGGATTGATGGGAAAGACCAGATGTTTTAGCATTATATAAATGCTAAGTGCCAATTAAAACCAGGAGTGTTCGCTGTCATTTTACATACAATCTTAAAATGAGCACTTACACTTTTCTCATGACTAGGACAATAGCCCAGCCAAGATCTCAGATATGCATTCACAAACACAGGCCCACACACACACTGAAAATGCTAGTGAGTGAGCCTGGGTGTGGAGGAACATGTCAGAGGCGGGAGGGGCAAAGAGTTCATTCACACAATCTCAACATGGTAAAATATATTCAATGTGCCTCTCTCCCGAGCCAGCTTGTGCTCTTCCCTGGCTCTGCTCTGCCCTCGAGCTTTCCCAGGCTCTTTTGCCCTCTGTCTTTAGTATCTGGAAGACACAGCTGGGAGATGGAGGGCAGCGGGGAGGAAATAAGTATGGCATTTCCCCTCCTTCTCTATCTCCCATGATGTCTGCTCCTGCCAGGTTGGCCTTTCTTCTAAGCTTCTGGTTCCCACCTGAAAGCCCCATCTCTAGTCCCTCAAGCTCTCTCTCTATCTGTTTAATCTGTTCTCTGGACTAAATTTCATCTACTAAGAGACCTAGGGTGACTTTTATTTTTCTGATAATCTGGCAAATGAAGTATCTTCTACTCCTGGGGTTTCAGGGGCAGCCTGAGGCCTATTAAAGAACAGCCCAGGCCGGGCTCAGTGGCTCAGCCTGTAATCCCGCACCTTTGGGAGACTGAGGTGAGTAGATTTCCTGAGCCCGCAGGTTCGAGACCCACCTGGGCAGCGAGACCTCATCTCTACAATAAATCAAAAAAAATCAGCCGGGCGTGGTAGCGCACGCCTGTAGTTCCGGCTACTTGTAAGGCTGAAGCGGAAGGAACGCAGGAGCCCAGCAGGTTGAGGCTGCTGTGGCCGGGAGCGGCCACTGCACTCCAGTCTGGGCGACAGAGTGAGACTCCAACTCAAAAAAAAATAAAATAAAATAAAGAGTAGCCCAGGTGCTGGCCCAATGAAGGAAGTGAACAGATCTCTTCTCCTCCTTTTTCTCCCTTTTCCCTATCAAGTCTTCCAAATCACAGGAGGAAAAAAAAAAAAGCGATTCAGTGCTCGCTTCAGCAGCACACATATTAAAATTAGAACAAAGATTAGAATGTTCATATGTAAGGATAACATGCAAATTTGTGAAACATTCCATATTATGTACTCTCTATTTATCCCGTAACATCATGTTGTATACCTTGAATATGCACAATACAATTTAATTTCGCAAGTGATTTACCAAAGTCTACTCCCACTCAAAGTTTCCTCCAGTGATTCTTATAAAACAGAACCCCTACATCAAATGTTCGGAACAGTTTCCAAAATCAGCAAACAATCTTTTCTTCCTGCCTCCACTCCTTATAGGTCTGCCAATGCACTTCTTATTATAAAGTGATTGTCTCATTTGTTTTTGTTTTTGCTTTTTGTTTTTGAGGCAGGAAAGGCAACAATTTCTTCGAATGTTCCTCAAAACAGTAACTCAGAGCTGACAGCTTTTTTATTTTAGGACAAAAGTCATTCAACAATCTTAATAAATTTAACACATTGTTACATATTTTTAAAAATAAACTTTTATAATTTTTCTCAATAACTAGTTTCCTAAGAAACAATTTAATAATTTGCAAGGAGGTAGCCAAAAAAAACAGAATTATCTTTCCGAGAACAGGCCCCTTATAGTACAGGCTTTCCTCCCCTATGTAAGTGTTCTAGGAACTCACTGACATCAGTGTCCCAGCTATTATAGTTTATGAGAGGCTGTGTATGGCTTCAGCTAATTTTTTTTTTTTTTTTGGAGATTGTTTCAACGTGTTTGTCCATTTCATGAAGGGGGATTTATGAGTTCATCTGCCCACACCACACTGAGTATTCAGCAGTCTTTGACCAAAAATGCCATGACCCATGTGTCCCACCATCCCTATTCACCAGATCAGTTTCCTTGTATGAAAAAAGTTTTGCTGATGTGGAAGAGGTGAAACAAAAAACGGCAGAAGCACTAAAAGGCATACAAATTGACGAGTTAAAAATCTGTTTTGAGCAGTGGAAAAAGCATCTTGATAGGCACATTGCATCAAATGAAGAATATTTTAAGGTGACTGAAATTTAAATATGTAAGAATAAATGCAAGCCGGGCTTGGTGGCTCAGCCTGTAATCCAGCGCTTTGGGAGGCTGAGGTGAGTGGATTGCCTGAGCCTGCAGGTTCGAGACCTGCCTGGGCAACTTGGCAAGACCTCATCTCTACAATAAATCAAAAACTAGCCAGGCGTGGTAGCGTGCGCCTGTAGTTCCAGCTACTTGGAAGGCTGAGGCAGAAGGATCGCTGGAGACCAGCAGGTGGAGACTGCGGTGGCCGGGATTGTGCCACTGTACTCCAGTCTGGGTGACAGAGTGAGACTCTAACTCAAAAAAAAAAAAAAAAGAATAAATGCACACTTTTTTTATAAATAAATTCTGTTTTGGGGAGTCCCATGTATTTCACACACACACACACACACACACACACACACACACACACACACACACACACACACACACACAAGAAACTCATACATCCACACACATATGAGAAACTCAAACAATTCAATAGCAAGCAAATAACCTGATTTAAAGTGGACAAAATGACCTGAATAGACATTTCTCAGAATAATATATACAAATAGCAACAGCTATATTAAAAAATACCCAGCATCACTAATCATTCTGGAAATGTAAATTAAAATCACAATGAGATAGTATCACATACCTGTTGCAATGACTTTTATCAAAAAGATGAAAGAACAAGTGTTGGCAAGGATGTGAAAAAAGGAACTCTTGTACAATGTTGGTGGAAATATAAATTGGTACAATCATTATTTTAAAATATATTTATAAATGTTCCTAAAAAAACCTAATTATAAAGTTACCATATAATCCAGCAACCTCACTTCTGTGTACATAGTCAAAGAAAATAAAATCAACATGTCAAAGGGCTATTTTCAGTCCCATGTTTTTGCAGCATTATTTACAATAGCCAAGATATGGAATCAACCTAAGAGTCCACTAGTGATAAATAAATAAAGAAAATGTAGTATATATACACAATGGAATACTATTTAGCCTTTAAAAAAAAGGGAAATACTATCATTTGCAACAATGTAGATGAACCTGGAGAACACTGTGCTAAGTGAAATAAGTTAGGCACAGAAAGACAAACGCTACATGTGGAACTGAAATAAGTGAAATAAGTGAAACTCACAGAAGTAGAAGGTAGAATGATGGTTACCAGAAGATAAAGAGTGAGGGGGAAGAGAGGAAGTGGGAAGTCTCTGGTCAAAGGGTACAAAGTTGCAGATAAATAAAAGTAAGATTTGAGATCTATTGTGCAGCAGGGTGACTACAGTCAATACAAATGTACTTTATATTTCAAAGCAAGACAGTAAACTGCAAATATCTCACCATAAAAAATAATAGGTGAGATGACAGATATGCTAATTAACTTAATTTAGTCATTCCACATTGCATTTATATATCAAAACATCATTCATCAAGCAAAAATAACATTTAAAAATTAAACAAATATTTTAAAGAAATATAAATAAAATTAGATAGTGATGATGATCGTACAAAAAACAATGAATTATTCAATTTAAAAGGGTGACTTTCATGGTATGTGAATTATAGCTCAATAAGGCTGCTATAAAACTAAAATAAAATTATCTAGAGAGTTAACAAGAAAAGAGAAGGAAGTCTAAGATTAAATTCTTGGGACATCATTAAATTATTCATTTTCTAGAAGTTCAATAGAAGAGTAAAAGCCAGCGACAGATACTGAACATGATCAACAGTGAAGTAGAAGAAAAAACAGAAAACTGTATTGTCATTGAGGCCGAAAAAGAAAGTGTTTCAAAAGGTATAGAGTGGTCAACTCCGTTAAATGCTGTGAGGCAGCTGAGTAAGAAGAAGGTCGTAAAGTGACCACTGGATTTAACAAGTAATCCCAGTAGCTAAATAATATACTTGATTTCTCTTTATGATCTTTATTAATCTATTCTGTAATTCCAAACTACCAACATATATTATTGGAAAGCACAGCCAAAAATTGATGATGTTCATAATATTTGTAATTTGAGGGAATTTCTTTGCCTAAATAAATACTTATTTCACCGAAACTAAAGAAAACTATAATAGAAGGGTTGGAAAAAAATTGGGGCCATAGTCCAACAATAGGACAAAAAGACAAATATATGGAAAACAGAAAATGAAAATAATAAAATTGGAAGAACAAATATGGTAAATGTCAAATAGTTAAATGATAGAAGTGCAAAACAGTAAAAAAAAAAAATGGAGAGGAGAAACTCATCAAAAATATTTTCTAGAGTTGAAGGACATGCATTTCTAGATTGAAAGAGTCTACTGAGTACTAAGCAAAAATGAAATTAGGCCCACACAAAATTCCATCGCTATGAAATTTTAAAATATTTGATGGGGATGTAGGGGACAGACAATCCAATAAGAATCCAGAGTGGAGTGAAGGGAAAGGGAGTTTTAAATAAAGTTTCAAGAATCACAATGTCAGAGATCTTTCTAATTCCAATCTGAAATCAAAGAACAATGAAATTGTGCCTTCAAAATTTTTAGGAAAAGTTATTTGCAATCTAGAATTCTATATGCAATAAAAATTAAAATCATATGTGAAGGTAGAATAAGTACATTTCCTGAGATTCATGAATAGCAAATATTTCACTTACCTTGCAAACCTTCTCAAGAAGCTACTGGAGAATGTGCTTCTCCAAAAGAGAGTAAAAAGAAAGAAGACGAAATTCAGCAAACAAGAGATATAATATAAGGAAGAAGAGGCTCATGAAAAAAGACCACAGGACCACACACCAAAGCTAGAGAACAACTGGTCTAAGATTGGAGCAGATCGAAGGTATCAGGAAAGATTCTCTAAGAAGGTGAAGTTGATAAAATACCTAATGTGTCAAAAAGTTTTGAGATGCTATATCAACAATTGAAAGAAAAATTTGGTTTAAGATAGTGATAAAATTATAGAAAACTAAAATAACAAAAATGGCAATAAAATCAGACACTTATTAACTTCAAGGAAAGAAAAATATTCAAGAAAAAAAAGATAAATTCCCTAGTTCATCCACGAGTAATTACATAGTCATAGAAGTATAAACACTGGTTACCGGCCTAATCAAATTATCATATAGCTATCTTAGGCAATGACTAGAACTAGATATAGGCTAGATAGATAATGTGATAGAGGAACAAAATTGAAAAGACTTAAATCTCCATCTTCAAAAGTAGTAAGTCTTTTAAAACATAGTGCAAAAATATGTTCCACTTAATGTCTCTTATCATTAGCTTTGTGGACACTCACATTTCCTCTTTATTTCTATAGTCTACAGTACAATGGTGAGTATATAATAGGTGCTAAATAAGTTAGCTGTTTATTTAAAGATGGGTTATATATTGACTGTCAGGAAATATAAAAATATTTGACCTAAATTTTATGTGAAAGTGTCCTTGGAAGTAGTTTTGGAGTGAAAAAAATATTTTGAAAGTAAATAATAAATTTTTTTTTTCTCACTATGTTGTCCAGGCTGGTCTTGAACTTCTGAGTTGAAAGTATATCATAAAATTTTGAACTACCTTTTGCAATTCATATTATGGCATGCTTCTCAGACAAGAACTATTCTCTAACAAAATATACAGTAAAAAATACAAGCTTTGAATATAATTGAAAAGAACAAATCATATATATCAGATATACAAAATTATCCCATAAATTCAAAGAAATTGTCCATCTGGTTTGTTTCCATTACATATCCACTGTCTCAAATTACATCATCTGACTTTGTTTTCATAGACAGTCAAGTAAAGTAAATAAAAAGAAACAAGTCAATACAAAAGCTTTTGAAAATCTCACTGTTCTTTCCACTTATAAGCATTTGTCTTTATTGGATATTCTAAAATGTCTTCACCTTTACCTATGGCAAGCCTAGAATCCAATACTAAATCATCAGGACCAATTCAGGAGACTATAGTAGCTCAGCCTACACAATGAAATTTGAAGTACAATGATCATCTGAGTAATTTCTGTTTCTACAACCTTGAATCTTTGGAAATTCTTAGCTATTATCTTTCACTGTCCCATAGTTTTCTAATTTTCTCCCCCTAGCAAGTGAAGAGTCTTCAGAAATTTGAGAGAAAGAAAAGATACAAACTTAATCAAAGGAAGATTGATTACTTTCCTGATGGTCTGTAAATCCTGACATTCTATAAAAGGAAGGATAGCATCTTGAGGAGCTAAAAAGCTTTTCTTATTCATTCATTTTTAACATAAACCTGTAATTGGATCATTTAACAGCTCCTTTGATTTAGAGAAACATATTCACTATAATTGGTATTTATAAATTCATGTCAGAGAGAAGTGTATTAAGAATTGTGGTTAAATTTGCAATTGGCCAATATAATAAACTTTTTCTATTAATTCTGAGATTTTTTCTGCAGAACAGTTTTTAAATTATTTAACACTAAGATATTGTTAACTAAAGATTTGAACCATTTTTTAAAGACAATTAAAACTTCCACAAAACAGAAAAGTCTTCCAAATATAATATTCCATGCAACAATGGAAAAATGTAACAAACTCTGAAGAAGCAATAACTTTACATATTATTGCCTGGAAAAAAAATCCCTAAGTGCACAATAATAAAGAGTAATTTTATTTAAAAACTCAAGACACTTTAAAAGACTGATAAAAAGAAAATGTTAAAATTATAATCCTTTACAGAAATTGAAACTATACACATATATTTGTGGTGTACATTTATATCATTTCTGAGTGATGTTACTATGCTCATAAAAAAAATACTGTACTCTATCTTATGGAGATGTAGATGCTAAATTTTGCACTGAATCTTTGGATATTTGTGTCAAAGCTAAAGCAATATACCAAAGCAAAATTCTAGAAGAAGCTGTTTTTAAACAAAAATAAATTGAAAGGCAATTATGTGTTTATCTATTAGGAAGTTAAACATATACTTTTTAAATTGGAAGTCAGAAGATTAAAGTTGCCTTTCATTTATCTAAACCACTGCTCAAATCATTAAGGCAGTTGGCTTATGTGTTCTACTTTTGCCTTTCCTGCCAATTGTCTGCCAGAGAGAAACAAAATTACTTCTTTGAACTTCAATTACTGCATCAGAAATAATTAGAGCAATGCTTTCTAAAATTCTAAAACTTTGCAGAGACTCTAAAAGAAAAAAAATGCATTTCATGATATTATTTCAACACAGTTGATGCATACTTCAAATAGCTTTCTAATTCAGCAGATTTTTTTATTCCTTTTATTGATCATTACTTGGGAATTACTTGAATATTCATATGTGGATTGATTTTTATCATTTATCATAAACTCTAGAGTATTCAATTAGTCTTTAGAAAGAGGATGTCAGAAAATAAAAATTCAGCTCCATCAGTATCTCTGCAAACACTTTTGCCCCAAGCTAAAGTGGACTTAAAAAAATAGATTTAGCACTGTCACTCCAAACCATGTTGTAAATAACTTAGAAAAATTAGACAAAATATAGGAAACATTGGACATTAGAGAAGAGGTACTATAAGATTATGATCTCTGAAAGAAAGGAAACAGACAGTAAAAGCTGTTAATGAAAAGCTTACTTCCTAGTGGTAGTTTCCAGGCAACAACATTAAGTCAGGCAATCTTTCTGAACTGAAGAACAGAATCAAAATTCAGGGAAACCAAGAAAGGTAGAATTTGTGGGGCACAGCATCACAGAGGAAGAGGAAGGAGCTGCATAAAGAAAGAACTCTCAAAATCCACAAAAGGGTTCATGTGAGAATTTACCTGAGTACTCATCTGTGCATGCATGACAGGAAATAACTCATCCTGGGGAAAGAACCACAAGAAAGGAGTGGTCAGAAAAGTCCCTGGTGCTCAAAGAGGGCCAGGACTAGTTCATGTTCCAACCAGGATGAACCAAAATAAACCAATAACAATGCCTAGAGTATCAAGTCGAAGCCTCAGAAGGATATTATATTCTAAGGCAGTACATAATCAAATTGCTGAAAATGATTGATAAAAAGAAAATCTTAAAATCAGTAAGGAAATAAGATGCATTATGACACATTACATACAGAGCAGTAAAGAGAAGAATGACAGCAGACTCCTCATCATAAACCATGCAAGCCAAAAGCATTAAGTGGGGCGGAGAAATGTCCACCTATAACTGTTTATCAAGAGAAAACAACCTTTCAAAAGTGAAAAACAGATATACATTTCTGGAAGAACAAAATGAAGATAATTCTTCACCAACAGAATTGCACTTCAACAGTGTTAAAAGAAGTTCCTTAGTTCCTTTATTGTAGAGTGAAGGTCTCACCAAGTTGCCCAGGCTGGTCTCGATCCCCTGGGCTCAGGCAATCCTTTCACCTCCACCTTCCAAAGTGCTGGGATTACAGGCTTGAGCCACCATGCCCAGTGAGTGGCATTATTAATACTAGACAAAGTATACTTCAGAACAAAGAATGTTATCATGAATAAAGAGTGACATTTGATAGTGATAAAGAGAGTCATTCATCAAGAAGACACAACTATCTTAAGTGTGTATATACCTGCTATGAACTGAATTGTATCCCTAAAACTCATATTTTGAAATCCTAATCCAAATGTGACCATCCTGGAGACTGGGCTTTTAAGGCAGTGGTTAAGATTAAATTAGGTCATAAGAGTTGAGTCCTGATCCAACAGAACTTGTGTCCTTATAAAAGAGGAAGAGATGCCAGAGAACTTTCTCTGTCTGCCATGTGAGGACATAGGGAGAAGGTAGCCATCTGCAAGCTAGGAAGAAAGCCCCCACCAGGAACTGACCACATTAGCATCATGATCTTAGACTTCCAATCTCCCAACCTCTGAGAAAATACTTTTGTGTTATTTATTCCATACTGTCTGTGATGTTTTATGTCAGTCCATGGTGACTAATAAAACACCTACTAAAAGAACTTCAAAATACAAGATGTAAAATTGACTGAGAGGAGACATAGATAAATATTCAGTTACACTTGGAGACTGACACCTCTCTCTATCTCAGTATTTAACAGAATAAAGAGTCAGAAGTTCTGAAGTATACAGAAGTCTTAAACAATGCTACTAGTTGCCTTGACCTAAATGAGATTTATAAAATACTGTGCCAATAATAGCAGAATACACACACTTCTCAAGAATACATTAAACAGTCACCATATTCAGTACCATAGAATGTCTCAATACATTTAGGAGAAATGACATCATATAAAGTATGCTGTCCATCTACAGAACAGTTAAACTGGAAGTCAACCAGGAGATATCTGGAAAATGCCCAAACATTTGAAAAGTAAACAAAACATTTCTAAATAACTCATGAATTAAAAAATGAGAAGGGAAAAAATATATGAACTAAATGAAAATTAAAACACAGTATGCCAAAATGGATGGAATGTAACTAAAGCACAGTTTAGAGGAGAAAATATAGCAAATGCAGACAATGGAAGAGATGTTTCAAAAATTATCTAAGTTTCTACCTCAACAAACAACAAATTGTTTGAAAAATTAAACCCAAAGCAAGTAGAAAGGAGGAAATAATAAAGAGCATAAATCAATGATAATGAAAACAGTAGCAATAGGAAATAGGAGAAAAAGAATAAAAGCAAAAACTAACACTATGAAAAAAGTCAATGAAACTGATATACCTTTAGTCAGTCTGATTAGGGAAAAAAAACAGAAAACACAGATTATCAATACTGGGAATGAAAAGAGAATATTGTTACAGATTCTACAGATATTAAAAAGATGATCTTTTGCCCCTGAAGAGTTTAGAATTCAGTTGGTAGGAAAGGCTCTACTCACAGAAACAACAAGCAATGTTATAATCACACCAATAATAATAATAACAAATAATACCTAGTACAATGATAACTTGGCTGAATTAAGGAATACTCAGGTAGCCAATGAAGCATTATTTATTCTCAATCATTGCATTAATTATTCTCTTTGCTTCAGTAGGCACAAAGCCTATCCCTCTTCTGATGAAAGGAAAACCCAGGTGGTCTGGCATTTGATTAAAATGATTGGGCCACCCCAGGTATATCTGTGAGGGTGTTTTGGGAGAAGATTGGCACTTAAGTTGGCAGACTGAGTGGGGAAGATCGACCATCCATGGTGGATTGGATTGGAGGACAGGCACCCTCCAATTCATGGGGATGGGACAGATGAAACAGAAAGGCAGAAAAAGGGCAAAATCTTACTCTGTCTTCTGGAGTTGGGATGCCCTTTTTTTCTTGCCCTTGTATCTCCAAACTCTCTGTTATCAGCTTTTGACTCTGGGGTATGTACCAGTGACCCCCTGACTCACAGAACTTTGGCCTGGGACTGAGAGTTATGCCATTGGCTTCCTTGGTTCGGAGTGTTTTGGACTTGGCTCTGAGTCATGATGCTACCGGTTTCTCTCATTCTCCAGCTTGCAGATGGCCTATCATGGAACTTTTCAGTCTCCATAATCAAGTGTGTTAATTCTCCTGATAAATCTCTTCTCATATATGTCTCTCTATATATACTATCAGTTCTGTCTCTCTAGGGAACCATGACTAAAACACCTATTGATTCTCATACACGTGGGAAATTTCTAAGTAATTCGTATATACTAAACTATTTAATCATCATAATTCCGATTTGATAGGCACTACTATTAACCTAATTCTACAGATATGATTCTAAGGCAGTTGTCCAATGTAGATAGGATAAGATACTATGGTAATTCAGAATCAGGAGGAGAAACCAGGACTGGGAGGCAAAATGAGGATTGTACTAGCCCGAGAAAGTTGTCATGGAAGAGATAAGACTTGAGTAAACTTTTTCAAGGCCTATGCTGATGGCCACCAGATTTTTCACACTAGATGTCACAATCAAATATTATCAAATATCTAATACTTCAGCAGAATAGTTTAAATCAATTTCTCAGCTGTATCAAGAAACATTTATAGAACACCTACTATGCTTCAGGTTCCACAATCACAGAGGTAGACAAAAAAGGACTACCTATTGAAAATATATATACAACATTCACCATATTGCGAGATGTCATTGCGATACAGTCTCTACCCTCAAAAAAATCTCATAATCTAGTTGGCCGTGTGTGTGCATGTGCATTTGAATAAACCAATTTAAAAGCAACTGAGACTAGGCTGTAATCATAAGCTAAATTGAGTAATATTCTATGAGCTCAGGAAAGCAGATTAGTATGAATTACACAAAGATAGCTTCATGGAGGAGTTGGCTTGAAACTGAATACTGAAAAAACAACCACATTTATATAACTAAAGGAGAGAAGATGGATATACCAACTGGTGATAACAAGATGAGAAAGTCTTAGGTGAGAATAAGAATAATCAATATAGCTAAGGGTAGATGTTAGAAGATAACTAAAAATAAAATCAGACGTGGAGGAGGGCGGTAAGAGGTACACAAATTGGTCATTAGAATTATCTTGAATCCCAGATTGTTGTTGAGGATATACACTTGATAATTTTCATTCCCATATTCTAACTAAATCATTCTGCTTACTTATGCAGGAGAAAGGGAGGAAATATGAGAGGGAGTGCAGAGAATACCCAAACAATGGGAAGGAAAGCGTTCAAGGATCATTGGATATGTATATCATTTCCTTGGAACTCAGAAATATGAATAAAAATTAAATCAGAGAACTTTGTTTGATCCAATATCTTATTTTTTTAAGCCAAAATCTTTTTAAAGCAGTTAATAAACATGCATCAGTGATGTCGCTAAGCCACATAGAAAATAGGACCTTTATATCAAAGAGCAGTGTGATTGTTGACACCTTCTGGCCAAGTATCAGTTCTATTCGAATGACAGAGCACTGGGCCTTCAGTGCATCTAAGGATATTCCCGCTGCAGCTTGTCAGCAGATTAGCAAATGTTCTTGGTGACAGGAGCATACAGCTCAGGAACATATCCTTACCCTCATGCTGGGCCCAGATCACCTCAGTGCAACATCACTCTACTCTCCTGGATCCCTCTAATGGCCCCAACTGCCAATTGAACACCTTCATCATCTCTGTATCTAAATTTGAAAGGAGTTATCAAGTTTGGGTGTCTGATGAGACTAATTAAATAGTTTGCAGAAGTGTGAAATAATCAGTCCTAAAATGAAAGGAAAGAAAAAAAAAAGAAGGAAATCCTCAGAGATGAATCTGACACGGCTCCTGTCCCTATTGGTGATTCATAAGATCACAGCTGAAGGAACATTTTATAAATCGAAGAACTCTGTGTTAACAGCAGGAAACAAAAACTCATCTCCCAACTCTTCCCCTACTAATTCGGCACATCCACTAAGCATCCTAAAATTGTTGCATTGCGATATATCGACACCTGGTGTCCAGAGTCAGGTGAAGCCTAAAACTGACATTTCAGTCATCCACCAAGGGTGTACATGGGGATTCCTAGCATGATTCCCCACTCTACTTCAGGGCACACCCGTGAAAGTGTAATTAGGAGGTTACTTTATTGTAGTTAAGCTCCCTTTTTGTGGACTATCCTCAAGTACTTTGAAACTACAAACTGATTCTCCTTTTACTTAGCATACACCAAGCCCCCATCTTTCCTTCTCCTTACTCTCCTCCATTATCAGGATATGGATTCTCTTTATATACAGTCTACATATATATATTTTTTGAGTTGGAGTCTCACTGTCACCCAGACTGGAGTGCAGTGGCCGCTCCCGGCCACCGCAGCCTAGACCTGCAGGGCTCCAGCGATCCTTTCGCCTCAGCCTTCCGAGTAGCCGGAATTACAGGCGCACGCTACCACGCCCAGCTAATTTTTTTTTTTGATTTATTGTAGAGATGAGGTCTCACCTGCCTAGGCGGGTCTCGAACCCACGGGCTCAGGCAATCCACTCACCTCAGCCTCCCAAAGGCGCAGGATTACAGGCTGAGCCACCGAGCCCGGCTTAGTCTATATATTTTAATAACATTATTTGCTGCACAAAATATAATTGAAAAGAGAAGACTTGTGTAAGAAATGCATCAGAATTGATCATAACAGTAACATCTGAGTGACTTTAGAATTGTTTCATTTTGGAGATTCATTTTTTTCCTTTCTTCTATTCCCACAACTACACAGTGAGACATAGAAAGTGATGTTAAAAAGTAAGTACTTAAGAGATTTATTCTCTTCCAAGAAAATAAGCCCAAGCCATTTCTAGAAAGGAAGTATAAACATTCTTGAAGATGTGAGCTTGAAGATAGTAATAATTTCTCTCACAGCATTTTAAAATATACATTACTGTCTTTGAGTCAGACTTTTCCCATACCAGGCAAAATAGAAGATGTAAGCAATTAGATGGGTTTGATGTGTAGAAGAAGTTTTCTTACTTGGTGTTGGAGTTAGATTTGCCAGTTTGTCATGCAATAGTTGGGACACAGTTATACTAAAAAAAGTATTAATTGTTTACATGAAACCCTAATTTAACTTGATGTCCTGTATTTCATCAAGCAATCCTGTATGGGGTGAAACAAAAGATCTAGCTGGGAAAAATAGCAAGACAGAACCTGAGTTATTTTTATGGAAATGGTACCATGGTGGGATTCCAAAGATTAAATATCAAAGCAAAGGCCCAACATTGGAAGCAATCAGATAATACTTTGCACTTATTTAATGTTTTATAATTGATGAAATATTTTATATATATTTTGTTATCTGCATTCTACTCATTACAATCCTTATGTGGATATTTTTATGTCCATTTCAAGGCTCAAAGATGTTAAGAAATTGTCATTGTGAGCCACATTAGACTATACAGAAAAGTCAGACTTGAATCAAGTATGATGCAGTGCCTACAAATAAAGACAAAGTTCATGTCAACACTACAAAAGACTTCTTTTTTTGTTTGTTTTTTGTTTTTCTTTTTTTTTTTAGTTGGAGTCTCACTCTGTTGCCCAGACTGGAGTGCAGTGGCCGCTCCCAGCCACCGCAGCCTCGACCTGCTGGGCTCCGGCGATCCTTCCGCCTCAGCTTTCCAAGTAGCCGGAATTACAGGCATGCACTACCACACCCAGCTGATTTTTTTTTTTATTTATTTATTGTAGAGATGAGGTCTCGCTGCCCAGGCGGGTCTCGAACCTGCGGGCTCAGGCAATCCACTCACTTCAGCCTCCCAAAGGCGCGGGATTACAGGCTGAGCCACCGAGCCGGCTCTACAAAAGACTTCTAATGCCTTGATATGCTGATGAAAATATCTGTCAAACTCAGTATAAAACTAACGTTGTAACATAAGGCCAGGAAAACGAGAAGATACTCCCAGAAAGAGTTCCTGTGCTGCTATATGTACTTTCAGTCTATTGAGTCCACTTTGGTTTTTAAACTAAAAAAAGCATTCACTGGGGACACCCCTTATCAGCAAGGGTACCTGAATGATGCATATTTGTATACCTAACCCTTAACTGTACCCCACAATTTTAAAATAAAAAATGTGTTAAAAAAAAAGAAAAAAGACGAAAAAGAAATTAAAAAAAAATAAAAGCATTCATCTTACTCCCCCAAGTACAGTAAGGCATTATTCTGATGTAGGCTTATTCACACATGACCAAAATCTCTAAATCTTCCCTACTACTCTCTGTAAATCATTTGTATATTCTAGAGATCTTTAATAAAATCACAGGATAATCCAAATCTGTTTAACTTAAAGTTCATGTTCCCTAGATCTTTACATTTCACATTTAGAAAACACTCTTGTAATAATTATTTTCACTGGTAACGCTGAGGGTCATTTTTAAATTGTAGAGCAGTGACAGCTGGTGTTCACAATGTATATTGCACTTCTTCCCTGAGCAGCTTTTTTTCCCCTGTGGTCCTCAAATTTTAGTGTTCACAACAATTCTCTGAGGAGCTTGTTAAAACACAGGTTCCTAAGCCCCCACTCTCAGATTCTGCTTCTATGTATCTGGGCCTATGTATCTAGGCAAGTTCTTTTGCTACCATTCCTTTTCCCAACTCCCAGTCAATCTCATTCAAACGTCTGTACCAGGGCTTCTCCAACTTTATTGAGTGTATGAGTCACTAGGAATCTTGTTGAAATATAGAGTCTAGGACAGTAGTTTTGGGATGAGGCCAGAGATCCTGTACTTCTAATAAGTTCCTGGGTAGCTTTATACCCCATTTTAAATCTAAGCATTTCCACTTTCTTATGTTGCTAGATCACCACAGACCAAATCATCTGAGTTTATCAAACGCAACTTATAGATGCTTCTTTCTCAGTGGTTAAAGAGAATTTGCTTAAATCTTTTCTTCACCCCTGTTTTCAATTCTGTTCACATGCTTGGAGTCCTAAAGAATAGCCACTGTCGCCTCAAGAAGTAGCTAGGAACAAAGCAAGCCAACATTCTGATGGCAGTTCCACCAAAATTTAGGCCAGGTCCTCTCTAAACCAAACCCTCTCCTGATACAAAGAGATAGAAAGGCCCAGGACATCCTATATATGGGAACCAAAACTACTTAGTATATTATCACCTCCCTGTAGGAATACAGTTCAGAGGAGTAAAATGATGACAATAATGATAATATTGATGATTTTGATTAAGATATCAACTAACATTTACTAGATTCTAGCTAAGTGTCATGCATTATGATAAATTTTTTATATGGATTATTTTACATAATTCTCAAAGTATCCATGAGGTGAATAATATTACTGTCCCCATTATAAAATTCTTCATCATTTAATGATTAGGAGAAAGACAGAGAGAAGGGTAGATAGGTGATAGTTAATATCTAATATCACAATTAAAGTACAATGATAGACTGTATGAATTACATTCAAACTAAAACCCAAATATTAAATCAAGGGCTCCTTTTCCATTGTGTCTTAGAGGCATATAACATTTCTCTATACAATTCATATATTGCCATCTAGCAATAAATGCAAGGGATTTGCAGAAAAGCCTTGGCTTTCCTAGAAATAGGCAGAGAATATGCATGTCTTAACGTATCAAATGCTAAGGAACTATGGCAGCCTCCATGTGGGCAATTTAAAAGATATATTCTCAACAGCTGAGTTTTATCTAGTATGTTCACATACTTTTCTTTTACCTTTATGCTTTTTTTGGGGGGGGGGTTTGAGTTGG
>NW_007249972.1:313500-314555 GCF_000164805.1 Carlito syrichta | reverse complement strand
GCGGGCTCAGGCAATCCACTCACCTCAGCCTCCCAAAGGCGCAGGATTACAGGCTGAGCCACCCAGCCCGGCTTACCCTTATGCTTTTTAATTCTTCTTATTATTACTTTTTCAATGTTATTTTTTGCAACCAGGTTTAACTCTGTATGAACTTTTCTCTAAAATAACACAAAATATTGTCTCCAAACTTCTAACGCGCTTTTAGATATGCTTAGGTGAGCAGAAAATATTCTCTCTTGTCTCTTTTGGTTTTATAATATTATTGTCTTTATAGAAAGAGCAGACTGCAATCCAAAAATCTTTCCAGGTTAAGGATGACAACGTATGCCTTAGTTTGCTTAAATATGCAACGTTTGTTATTCAGAACCTGTGTTTTCTAGAATAAAAAAGGAGGCCATATGTTTATCAGAAAGCATTAAAGCAGGCAGCTGTGAGGGTGAGATGAGAAAGGAAACCCCAAGGATTACATATTAGCCACTGAATAATCTCATAATTTGGTACTTTGATCAGCCCTTAAAGCTCTTTGAAGGATCTGCTTTACCTCTGAAGGATAAGAACAAACCAAGAGGGAGTGAAAGGAAGAAAGCATGTAGATAAGGGAAAATTGGAATAAACTTTGGGAGACAGCTACTCACCTCTCTCTCTTCTTCTCCTTAGTTTTACTATCATGGAAGGAACAGAGATTTTTGGAGCCAGGCAAATCCAAGTTTGAATCTCACATCCATGGCCACATGTCGCTCTATGGCATCAGGCAGTTTGCTTAGCCTCTCTGAGTCTCACTCAGTATTTTTATTTACAAAATGTAGAAGCTATTCCTTTCCCATCAGAGCTGTTGGGAAGATAGATATTAGATAGGTGTGGAGCCTAGAAACAGAACAAAGAATAGCTGTTAAGAATGGTAGCTGCAATTGCTGCTTTATCTGTTCAAATTTCAATGCATATGAGGGGGGACCCAAAAACAACCAGCATTTATGTATTAAAAATTGCATATTAGCCGGGCTCGGTGACTCAGCCTGTAATCCCGCGCCTTTGGGAGGCTGAGGTGAGTGGATTGC
>NW_007249972.1:248693-313480 GCF_000164805.1 Carlito syrichta | reverse complement strand
GCATGCCTGTAATTCTGGCTGTTGGAAGGTGAGGTGGAAGGATCTCCGGAGCCCAGTAGGTCGAGGCTGTGGTGGCCGGAAGCGGCCCACTGCACTCCAGTCTGGGCAACAGAGTGAGACGCCAACTCAAAAAAAAAAAAAAAAATTGCATATTTATTCTTACATATTTAACCTTCTCTCACCTTCAATGCAGCAGACATTTGGTGCCATACACTTATTGAGACACTTTTTCCACTGCTCCAAACAGTTTTTGAACTTGTCAGTTGTGAAATCAGGTGAATAGGGAGGGTGAAGTATAGGCGTCATGCTGTTTTTTGATCAAAAACTGCGGAACACTTAGCATTGTATTAGCAGGTACGTTGTCATGGTCTGAGAACCAGTCACCTGTTTGCCACAACTCGGGATATTTCTTCTGCAAAATGATGCAAGCTTCTCAAAACTTTCAGGTAAAAACTTCGGTTGACCATTTGATCCGGAGGAAAAAATTGAGTGTACTACATGGGGCCTATTCTCCAAAATATAATTCCAGGATTGGGGGGGGAGAGTCCCCTTCATATTTATAAATTATACCTCTCTGTAGTAGGAATGTAGTGAAGTACCAGGAAAAATGAACAAACAGACAAAATGTCTGTCCTCAAGAAATTTATGCATCATTCTTTGATTGCCACAGTAATCAAAATTCTATTCCCCACTACTCCACTAAAACTCCTCTAGCAAAGTTACCATTGCCCTATCTACCAAATATGTTCGACTCATTTTGGTACTCAATAAGACTTTGAGTAGCATCTAATTATAATGAGCAATTGCTTTCTTGATGTTCAAAATATACCTCCCTATATCCTTCTACCCTCTCAAACTTATCAGTTTCTGTTGCTAGTTTTTCTTCTTCTGTTACCCCTTTAATTAATATGTCCTAAAGTTCTGACTTTTGCCTTTTTCTTTTATACTCTCCATTAGTGACTCTTAACCTGTTCAGAAGCATGAGCTCCTTTAAAGACTTGAAGAAGCTTTGACCCTATCCTTAGAGGGGAAAATTGATCTACTTATAAATATACAAAAATGTACATATATCTTCAAGTTTCACAAGCCTTTTTTTTCTCCCCGAAAAGCTCGTCACTACTCCAAATTAAGGGATTCCTATGACTTTAACTATTACCCATATGTTAATAACCTTCAAATTTCTGTCTTCCACAATGAACCTTACTGAACAATTCCACATGAATTCCCTTCAAGCATCCTTTTTTTTTTTGAGTTGGTGTCTCATTCTATCACCCAAACTAGAGAGCAGGCTCACAGTCTCCCCAGTTTCGACCTGCTGGCCTCAGGCTATCCTTCTGCCTCAGCCTTTAAGTAGCGGGAACTACAGACTTGCACTACCACACCTGGCTAATTTTTTGATTTAAGAGATGAGGTCTCGCCAAGTTGCCCAGACTGTTTTCTAACCCCTGGGCTCAGGCAATCCCTTCACCTTGGCCTCCTAGTGGGATTACAGGCTTGAGCCACCACGCCCGTCCAAGCATCTTAAATCCAAAATATCCCAAACCACACTTATTATCTTTCTCCTTAAATCTGTTTTCCTCTTGGGAGACAGTATCCTAGAAAAAGGGAACACAGTTTTAAACAGACCTAGATTTAAATTCAGTCTTTGAAGCTTCAGAAACATACTTTACTTATTTGTGCTTTCATTTCTCCATTTATAACATGAGGATAATAACATTTCCATTCTTATGGGGTTGCAATAAATATTGGAAGTATGCCTATCCAAGTGCCTGCCACAAAGCATATATTTTACAAATATTGGTATTACTAGATTCCTAATCTCAGTGAAAGCAACTCCATTCACTGAGTGTCCTGAGACAAAAATACAAGTCTTCTTCAATTTGTCTCCTTTTTCTCATCTCCAATCAATGAATGGCCATACTATGTTGACTCGTCAACACCCCCTGCCCTTATTTCAGGTTCTTGTGTTCTTCACCATGGATACAGCAATAGTCTCCTATCTGGTTGGTCCAATTGCAGTCCCACATCCTTCCAGTCTGTTCTCTGAACTTCAGCTAAAGTATCTTCCTAAGACACAAATCTGATAATGCATGACTTCTTAAATCTGCTCACTTACTTCTCCTTGCTTCCAGGATTACATCTGCCTTGGAATTGCACTGAAGGTCAACTATGATCTGGTCCCTATCTAACTCCAGTTCAATCCCTTGAACTCATTTGGATCTCCCAAACTGCCCTCAGTGCTTTGGATTCTGTACCTTTATTTATGCTGCTTCCTTTGCCTGAAACGTACTCAACCCTCTACATCTCTTCCAGCCATGGTATGATTCAGCAAAGAGGCCCTCACAAGATTCCAGCATGCTTTTGGACTTGACAGTTGCAGAACTATGAGTCAATTTTTTTCCTTTATAAATTGCTTAATCTGTGAGGTTCAGTTATACCAATTTGAAACAGACTAGGACAATTACCCAACTAGAAATATCAGATTCCAAAATCCAACCAGGACAGTGTGGTGTTAGTCTATACCTGTACAACTACATATAGCATCCTGCCTTTCTAGAACAGTACCAGTGGAGATGGTAGAGGTCTTCAGATGGGCAACTCCTGGATACGCTTAGCTTAGAAAAATAATCTAGAATTCTTTCCTTAAATTTAGAATTTCTCCTGAACTCTAGAATTTTATTTCATGTCACTAATGTCTGCAAGGTAAAGTCCCCAAATCATCAACTTCTTTGGTGCTTCTCTGTACTCTATCCCTGAAGAACTTGACACCCACAGGTTTTGACAAGAGACCATGAAGTCACAAGAGAGAAAGAGAGCGCTCACCCATTCCTTGATTATCTTGCCTACACCTAGTGTTTTCATTTCTCTTTCCATTATAAATCTCACCTTGAGTCTAATGACTTGAGCCACTGACCTACTTTTGGAGCAATAAATACCCAGTACTAAAAAGCATCAATTTTTAAAAAAGAAAATTTTAAGTGAAAAATTTCTGCCTTCCATCCCTCTACTGACTAGCTGTCTCTGACTATGGACAGAAAAAGAGGAAATAAATGTGCAACATGAGAAGTATAGGCCAGGGACAATTTCCTGAGAGTAGGGAGTTTTGAAACATCAGATGACATTTTCAAGGAAAGTAATAGAATCTCCATCCTTGGATATCTTTACTCATTCTCAGATATTCTCCTTTTCTGTGATGGATTATTCATCAATTTGAACAGCTGAAGGGGTGTCAGATGGCCTGTGATTTGTAAAACCTATTAATTTGGACATAACTAATTTGTGGAAATTGGACTGGGCTGAAATGAAGTTTGCTCTATGTTACCAACACAGCAGAGTATTTGTTAAATTAACTGTGCATATGATTGCAGGGGAAAATACTCAAATTATCTTATCAGAACTGTTTTCAAATATTATATGAAAATATAATTGCTAGTAATTGTGCTCCTAGGTATTTACTCAACTTACTTGAAAACATGTCCACAGAAAAACCTGCACACAAATATTTATAGCAGCTTTATTCACAATTGTCAAAAACTAGAAGAAAGTAAAATGTTCTTTAACAGGTGAAAGTATAAACAGTGGTATACCCATACATTAGAGGGATTTTTTTAAAAAGAGAGGGAGGGATGAGCTATTAAGCCACACAAAAACATGGACAAATCCGAAATGCATATTATTACTATGTTAGAGAAACCAGTTTGAAAATGCTACACACTATATGATTCCATTTCTATAACATTTTGGAAAAGTCAAAACTATAGAGATGGTAAGTGACTGTAGGGAAATGGAGAGGTTGGGGGTTTATGTAACATGGGATTTAAAAAAAAAAAAAGGCAGTGAAACTATTTTCTATGGTATTGTAATGGTGGATACATGACACTACGTATGGATTTGTTAAAACCCAAAGAAACTTACAGCACAAAGAGAACATTAATGGGTGAAAAAATTTTAGAGAATCTTACAAGCTTGAACAATCCCAGGATGTAATGCAGACTGTGGAAAATTTTTCTAACTGTACTGCAAGTATATAAAATAACCTCATCAAGCTGAGGGGGGAGTTTCAACCTGAGTAACTTTGAAAATGAGTGGATTCCATGAGACTAAAAGCAAAGGAACTATGCATAGCACTGTACTCTAGTTGGTATATCCGTTTCCAAAAGGTATAACTGATATGATTCTGAAACCACTATACATGGTGAATAGTAGTTCCACCATGTATACGAATATGGGTTAACAGTTCTGAACCCACCATACATGTAAACTGAAATTCAACAATTAGGTAAATGGATGGCAGATGGCTAGAACCAAGTGTCTCACACTGGAGTGAAAGGCTGCAAGCAAGCAAGGGGAGAAGGCTAGAATGATCTGTGTAGTGCTAGATTAGAGCTGGAGATCTCAGTTCTAAGAATTTCAACCTAGAACTCCTGTTTAGCTGCCATAGATACCGATGGATAATATATATTTATAGATATGTGTATTTACTCAAGTTAGTACATACATATATATTTCCTTCCTCTGTCAGCTGAGTGGTCCTAGAAACAATATCTCAAATGTTCAAGTCTTTTTTCTAATATTATTTTCCATTAAAAGGACCCACAGCTCATTGAGGAAGTGGCTGATTCTAGGATTGCGGTAAAGATATACAAGATGAGCCTGGAGGATTTTATAGTGCCAGAAATTAAGGAAATTCTTTTTTATTTTATTTTATTTTAAAGATGTGGAGTACAATTCAGGATTAGGTACATAAGTGATCATTACACAGGTGAAGTTTGGGTCTCCCATTAATCCTCACTTCATCTGGTTGGGGAAATTCTTAGGGAAATAAAAACAGAAAACAATGAATGTGTGTAAAAAAGACAAAAGAAATTTCAACAGGCAAAGATAGAACATTTTGAACAATAAAATAAAGCAGTATTGGATTATAACTCAAATATAAAATTAATATCCATGGAATCCATTATGATATTAATACATGACTTAATACATGAATAAATGGGAAAGAACAGACAAATGCCCCATGCAGACTCATTTCAAAAAATTTATGAAGATATTCTGCCCTCAAAGAGGTGGAGCATACCATACCATTCCTAGAGTTTGGGCTGCACATAGTGACATCCTATCAAAGAGCACAATGTAAAAAGGGAAGGAAAAAGAGTAACTTCACAGTGGAGAAACCTGGAGAACACTTCTGTTGCAAGGTGATAACAGCATCAACAGTGATATGTCACGTTGATAGTAGGTCCCTTTACAAGATGTGATGGGAAGAGCACCTTTACTTAAAAAAAAAAAAAATGTATAATCTTAGTCAATGCATGAGAAAAACATCTGTCAAACCCCAACTGGAGAACACTCAACAAAACGTCTGGTGAGTATGCCTCAGAACTATCAAGGTTATTAAAAGAGGAAAGAAAGAAAAGGAAAAGAAAAGGTGTGGGACTGTCACAGCCTACAGGAGCCTGAAGAGACATGGTGACTAAATGTGATATAGTATCCTGGATAGGATACTGGACCAGAAAAGCACACTAGGTCAAAAACGTAGGAAGTTTGAATAAAGCATGGGTGTACAGACTTTAGTTAACTTTAAAAAACATATTAAACATTTATTTGATATACATTTATATTTATATAAAAATGATATACTATTTATAAGTAAATCCTCTGATATTGATCCTACCAGGTTGGTAACACAGTAAAAGATAAGTGTTCAAAAACAGTGATTCATGAAAATTAAACTATGACACAAAGAGTAGACTTTCTCCTGAAGGCAACAAGAAAGGCTTAGGGTGAGAGAAACGTATCAACTATATCGTAAGTCAACGAAGTAAATGAAGACCCGCCTAAGCCAGGTCGGGAGCCCTCCCCTTCACCGTCTCAGATCGCCCCGCCCCTCCCACTATTTATCCAACGGAAGGTCGGCTCCAACTAGGTCTACTGTGCGCGTGCGCATGCGCATCATTTGTTCGGCTATCTGCAGCGATGCTCTCTGAAGCAGCTTCTTCAGCCTGGTCACTGCCAACGTAGACGCTACCGCCGCTTCCTTTGCTGTTTTCGCTGCCGCCATTTTGACGGCAGAAAGAGTCAGGTTCTCGGACAGCTGGAAGCAGTGGTGGTGACTGGTACGGATGTTTTCCGCCCGCGGTAGCCCGCCCAAATTCGCCCGTCTTGGGGCTACAGCCCTCGGTATTGCCCCTACTCCTCCTTTGTCCCTGTCGTTGTCCCCAGTCATCCTTTCACTCTGTCTTTAAGCTCTGTTCTGCTTCCTTACCCTTCAACTCAGCCCGAAGCCTCGACTGGAGCTGTTGTAGTATAGCTCTGGCCTAGGTGGAAGTGCCGGCTTAGACTCTCGGGACTGAATCCTGACGGCCCGCCCCCCGGGACTGACCCGAGTTGTTTTTCCGCCACCACAACCTGGGGGCTCCGAGCAGCACGGCGTCCTCGGGTGGGGGTGCGGGGCGCTGCGCCCCGCGCGGGCTGGGGGCGGGCTCTGGCCGGTGTGGCTGCGGGGAAAGCTTGGCCTTTGGTCCTGTCGTGGCGGCGGGACACACGGTAGATGAGGGGACGTCACCCGAGCTGTCTGTGGGGTTTAGTCTGTCACTAGCCTGTTTTGTCCTTCTCCAGGAATAACTTTACAAAAGGGAAGCTGTTTTGCTACTGTCCCGTCCGGTAGAGATGGCCAATGTGAGTAAATGAATCTTTTAAGAACCAGTAACTCGCGAGGAAATGAAGGGATGGGTCTATTTGTGGCATGGTGTTAAACTTCATGTATCCAGAATGTCCACGGGAGCCAGGGGCGTGGAATTATGTTGTTAGGCTTTGAAGGTAGTTTGAACACAAACATTCTTTTCAACATATGTACATATTTTTCCAATTTCATTTTTATAGGTACGGAAATTTGATGCAGGCATCCTTTCAGTATTGTTTTTTGGAGACCTTGTTTAAGTAAACATTGGAACCTATCTTTAAGCCCTTTTTTAAAATATCTTTGTTTAGTTGAACTGAAGGTTTTTAGCAGTTTCAGATACGAAGTGACCTTCCAAATCTTAGAAAATGAGAACAAAAGGTCTTCACACACATTAGAAATATTTGTTGAATGTATCCTGAGGGATTCATATGATAGTGGAAAAAAGGCACATATGAAAATAACTACAGTAAGAGTAGAAAGTAATAACTTTGCAGAAGCTATACAAAGTTACAATGCAGATTCAGAGCTTTATGGAAAGGAGTTTGGGATCACTTGATGAGAGAAGCATTTAACTTGAGTTTTGAAATGTGGTTGAGATTTGCATTATTTGGATGGGAAAGACTGGAAGTATATTCAGAGACCTCTCCACCTCACCCTACCCCTTTCAAAAGTGAGAAGTCATTTCTACTTGCTTTCTTCTATGTAAAATGTCTGAAAGAGATTAGGGGATATGAAGTTGGATTATGAAATGAGGGTCGAGTGATAGTGAGCCTTGAATGCCAAATTCAGTAGTATAGACTTTATCTTTAAATTGTAATGGCTTACTCAGAGCTGTGTGTTGGGAAGATTAATATGGTAACAGTTAGCCAGAATGGTATTTCTGTAATTGAACATGATATATTAAGTCTAAAGGTGTGACTATAGAGACAAGTCATAAGAGTTGACTTCCAGTCTTGGCCAAGTTCTATGGTGAAGTTTTTACATCGTCATAACCTTCACAGAATGGGAATGTTGTAAAAGAAGTATGTGGTATTTTCCAAGGAGAGAAATTAATTGAAATGGAATAGTATGTTAATATTTGACCTGGCTTTTGTCTGTTTGTTGAAATGAATAAATTTGTTCAGTAGGATGAATGTTTTGGAAGATATTTTTATAAATCCTTTGTTAGAAAGAAGTTTATATTAAAATAAATTTAAATTTTAGTATACAAATGTGCTTTAAAAATGTGTAATGCATTTTGTTACATGCATTGTAAATACTGAATGGATGTTGATAATGAAACATGCAGATAGATGTGTCATAGCAAGAGTCATAAATGTCTATCCTTCAGTGTCTAGACAGGTTAATTAAGGTGCCTTAGTGGGGACTATGACAAACTGAATAATGTGCTTCTGAGATAAAGGGAACACCCTTCTCTTAGCTAGAGTGATTTGTTGCTAACTAATGCCATTTAGGTATGTGAATCCACACCTGCTGGATCTTCTGTGTCTTCAAGAAAAGCCAAAAATCTGGAACTTTTATGTGAATCCTGCAATTTCTCAGTGTTGGTATTCAGTTCCAATTTCTTGCAACCAAACAGAAATATCTAGGGATGGATGTTGATGTACTTCGTAGACTACCAGTTTTCAGTCTTTGGTACAGACCACATTTTCTCATCACATGACTAAAAGCAGGACATAGTCCTAAGTCAGTGCACAAAAAGACTCTTTATATACTAATAAGGATTTTATAAAGTCAAAATAGTTTTTTATCTTCCCCAGTCTAGAATCTTAGGTTTATTTGAAGTTAATCATATATAAGATACGTGCCTATTCTCAAACTAAAATAAACTTACTGTTATAATTCTGAGCAATTTATGGGCTGTCACTTTTAGTTATATTCATTGACTCAACCAGTGTCATAAAATCTGTCAAGTTCTCACAAAATATTTCACTTCCACAGTAAAAGATGAGACTTTTATATGTTAAAGTTTGAAACAAATTAGTACTATTATCAGCTATTCCTTTCAGTGGGAAAATTAGATACTGGTTTGTTTTGCCACTAAAATGGAATTTGGTGATTGGATTTTCTTAGGCTAGGTACAAAACTCACATTTATTATGTAATTTTTGTTAAAAGTTGTACCATCAAGAAAAAATTGTCAAAATACAAACTATTGGCCTTGGTATTCAGGTCAAAGTAATAACTGACAGTTTTTAAAATTATTTGAGTAATTTTATCTTTCCTTCTGTTTTTGTTTGTAAAGGAATGTAAATGATCACACCATATTTTAATGATCATACTAAAACTAGTGGTAATAATAGTGTATAGGATTGTTAAGGAATTTAAGTAAGACAATGTATGTAAAGCACTTAGCATAGCATCTAGCCCCATAGTAGCCAACATTGACTATTTACTATCACATGCTTTCAAATAAATAATGCCCCCTTCAGGTAATCTCCTATCATGTCTCTTTTTACTTTGAGCCTTTGCTTAAAATATTTTTGGAATTTAAAATTTTAAATTGTAGCCGGGCTCAGTGGCTCACCCTGTAATCCCGCGCCTTCGGGAGGCTGAGATGAGTGGATTGCCTGAGCCCACAGGTTCGAGACCCGCCTGGGCAACTTGGCGAGCCCTCATCTCTACAATAAATCAAAAAATTAGCCGGGCGTGGTAGTGCATGCCTGTAGTTCCAGCAATTTGGAAGGCTGAGGCAGAAGGATCGCCAGAGCCCAGCAGGTCGAGGCTGCAGTGGCCGGGAGCGGCCACTGCATTCCAGTCTGGGTGGCAGAGTGAGACTCCAACTCAAAAAAAAAAAAAAAATTTAAATTGTCTTTAGATCCTGAGGTAGGTTCTCTTAAATATCCTTAGTTGTAAAGGTAAATTTATATTATATGAATATCTAAAAGTTTGTTTAATAAATAAAAAGTCAAATAGTTACCATTTTTGTCTCTTGGGGTAGGTTGGGTACAGACCTCAAGAAAGGATGCTTAAATTTTCAGTTGAACAGAATACTCTGGAGACAGACCTTGTGTTTTGGAGACACATATCACTAAAGAAGTTATATTTATCCAGGTTTTGACGAAAGAGTAGGAATTTGTTAGAATTTCTTGGAAGAAGGAAAAATATATCTTAAGCAAAAGAAATCTTGTGGCAGTTTAAAACATTCAGAGAAATATGGGGGAATGTTGAGATATTTTTATATGATTAAAGAGTAGAATAAGGGAAGGACGGGTAAAATTTATACGAAATTATATCAGGTAGAAAGACAAACTTATGGTGAGAAATGAAATTAGAAAGAACAAATGGGGTGAACTTCAGCATATTGTACTACATGAAAGGGAAATAGAATGATTCTGAAGTATCAAGTAGTAGGAATTTTTGAACTTCCTAGTAACTAGTTTTCATACCACCTGTCTTACCCACTGCTTCCATTCTTTATACTGTTCAGAGTGGTACAATCCTTGTAGTTTCCCTTATTTTTGTCAGTTTACTCTGACTCTTTCCTGCTCTCAGATTCAGATTCTGACTTCTTGTCTTAATGTAACAGACTCTTTACTGTCTGTGTCTAACATAAAGTCCTCTGTAGTTGTCCACAAGTTAACTTTCAAGCCTCTTTTTTATTGTATCCCTTATATTCACCCTCACTGGTATTTTTCAGTCTTTGAAATATACCTTTTATGTCTCTCTACATTTGTTCCTGAAGATCACTCATCAAAATGCACCTTTCCTCCAGCAAATGTTTACTGTTTCTTCAAAACCTAGTATATCCCCTATGAACTGTGTTACCTCTCCTCTCAAGAATCTTTTAACGGTTTTTTAAATCTTTTGCTAGCATTTCACAGATGATATGTCATTTTTTTTTCTTTTCCACTAAACCAAGAGTTGCCAATATTTTCTGTTAATATAAAGGTCTAGATAGTAAATATTTTAGATTTTGTGGGCCGTAGTCTCTGTTGCATCTACTTAATTCTGCCATTATGGTTGGAAAGCTGCCATAGGCAGAACATAAATGACTGAGAATGGCTTTGTTACAATAAAATGCTATTTACCAAAACAGTGGGCTATACTGGGAAATAGTTTGCCATCCCCTACACTGTTATTTTGACCCAAGCATTATGTTTAGAGTTTATGGATATCTACACATTCACCCATTATAATTGATCTCATAGTCTAGGAAATGAAAATACAAGCAGAAAAAAATGTACCAAAAAGACATGTGCAAAGATGAAGGAAAGTGGACATTTTGCAATAAAATCGAGAGGAAAGAATGATGTGGGAGATAATTACCATAATTTATAGTGGTAAAAGAGAGAAGAGTTAGAAAGTAACAGATTTTCTTCCAAGAAGTCTTGAAAGTTATTTATCAAGGGTAGAAGAATCTTGTTATGCTGCCTTTTTGGTGTTGTATCTAAATAAGATAACTTTTGAAGATTTCCGTTCTCTCATGTGGTACTTTTGAATTCTGACCTTTTAAAATATTTGTTTTTATTTTAAAAATTATATATAATGCTTGTCATATAATAGAAACTCAGTAAAAGTGGAGTAATTGTAGGTTTTAAAAAAGCATTTCAGTGTGAAGATTTGCCAGAGTTGTCTATGTAAATATAACAGTTGTATCCAGAATAAATAATTTTAATTTTTGTGTCATTTTTAGGTGCTTTGTAATAGAGCTAGACTGGTTTCCTATCTCCCAGGATTTTGCTCTTTAGTCAAAAGTGTTGTCAATCCCAAAGCCTTTTCAACTGCAGGATCATCAGGTTCTGATGAGTCTCATGTGGCCACTGCACCTCCAGATATATGTAAGTGAAACTTGTTATTGCTTTATTTGTAATTGCTTCAAAACATATTGAGTTCAGTTTCCTCCAATTTTTCTTCTTGAAGTTTTACAGATTTTCTGAAGTTGCATTTATTCCACTAAAAATAAATCAGAGCTCTGTCTAAATATTTATATTAGAAAGCTATGATATAAAAAAAAATACTGGTGTCTAAAGCTAATTTTTTAAACTTAATTTTTCTTCTGTCATCAAATACATGTAATCTTCCCTAAATAAATCTCCTTTAGTCCTGTTAAACCATGTTATTACTTCGTCTTTATTCTTTGCCAATTTTCAAAAACAAAGCTTGTACTTTTTATGTATTACTGTTTATTGAGTCAGTAACTCATCTGCTGTATACAAAGTCTACTTCTAATCCATTTTGTATACCACTGTCATGCTAATGATTCTAAACTATTTTAATCTTGTCACTTTCTTGATAAACTTTATTTTTCATTACTTTCAGCAGCAGTTCCTAAACTATCCTCAAGCTATGAATCCTTCAAGGTCAAAAGAATAAAGGGGGGAGGGGGCGTGGGAGGGTGTTCTGTGGTAGGTAAGTTTGAGAAATAATACTGCACGCCATATTCCTGTCTTGGAGGTTTACAACGCATGCAAAAACATTAAAGGCTCTTAGAAACTTAATGTGTCCTAAAGACATTGTTCATAGAATCCTTTGTTCATGGAACATGTTATTTACAATGTAATTTAAGTTTACTTGGGAATTTCAAACTCTTCTTGCCTCAGTTTTCCTTTATAACTTTGACTACTTGCAGTTTATATCCCCTGAAGTATAACCATATCTGCATCGTAAATGAAAGGCTTGTTACTCAGATTATGTAAGGGGTTAGTAACCTGAATATAAAAGCATTTTTATAACTCATTAGCAAAAAGACAAGAGTAGAAAGGGTGTGAATAGGCCTTTTACAGAAACTAGAAAATCGAAGTGACCAGTAAACACATGAAAATGTGCTCAAATCCACTATTAAAATGGGACACCTATTTTCCCTAAAGAACTATAAACTATTAGACCTGAAGAGTCTTTAAAAACCATCTTGTTCAAAAATAGTAACAGGTTTTATCTTGATTAAACTAAAGTCAATCATTCTTGGCTTTCTAGATAGAGTCTTGTTATTCAGCATGATCTGCGGTAGTTATCATCCAGGAGCTTGTTAGAAATACAGAATCTCCTCCAGACCTGTTAAATCACATCTGCATCTTAACAAGATCCCAAATGAATGCCAAGTACGAGTTTGAGAAGTATTGTTTGTGTTCAGCAGAAAAGGGTTCCATGATTGAAGGGTGATGTATGTCATAAGTTTGGAAGGAGGGATATGGTGGCTCTCAAGATCTACTAATGAGGCAACTATATTGGCCGTTTTCAGTCACTTTCTGACAGAATATTCAAAAAGATCTATTTTTATTGCCAAATAATGTGCACAGCAATTCTTCCTCCGTTTCCCCTGTTCTGAATAATTATTTTGTTTTCTACTTTATTCTTTTCTGGGTCTTTTTGAATTTTTATAAATTAGGATATTTTTTGAATTTTAAGTGAATAATGTGGTCTGTTTTGCTGTAATTCATGTGGCTGGTAAACAGAGCATTACATCTCATAATGTGTGATTTTTTTTCCCCCAGTTCATTAATGTTTTATGCCACCAAGTAACATTGGCTAATGCCCCTTCCATAGGAGAACCATTGTTAAGTTAGTGTCTTTCCTTTTTTGATCTTTTTCTCCTTATTTAAAAACATGAATATGAGGATGTAAATAAACATTATTATACATACTGTGTATGATAAAGTCAAAGAATACATATTATTTACATATTATTTTTTGACTTAGCGTTTTCTTTTAATGCAATACATCCTGGACTTCATTCAGTGTCAGGCTTATTGTCTTCTTTTTAATGACTATCAAGCATTTCATAGTATGGATTAGATTACCTCATTGAATCTTTCCCCTAATAATAGACTTGACAACTGGTTGCTTTGATTAGTGCTTTGGAAACAATATGAAACTAAGTTATCCTCAAATATGAAAGCAGATTTCAAAAATCTATCTTTTTGGTAAAAAATATATTTGTAAGAAGAGCATTTTTTCAGTCTACCAGGACACTTGACTACTAAGGAGAAAATGATTCAGTTTTTTGTTCCTCTTCAGGCTCTAGAACAGTGTGGCCTGATGAAACTATGGGACCATTTGGACCTCAGGATCAGAGATTCCAGCTTCCTGGGAACATAGGTTTTGATTGTCACCTCAATGGGACCACTTCACAGAAGAACAGCCTAGTTCATAAAACTTTGCCTGATGTTCTAGCAGAACCTTTATCAAGTGAAAGACATGAGTTTGTGATGGCACAGTACATGAATGAATTTCAGGTACATTATTTAACCTTTATTGTGCTTTTCTTACTAGTCCCATATCACTTTTGGATTACTATGAGCGTACTATTTTCATTGAAAAAGTTTTAAAAAATCAACATAATTCAGTACATGTATATACAAAAGCAACATAATATGTGCATTACAAAACTTGGCATTGTCATATACATAGTGTTTCCTATATAATTTTTTTACCTAACTTTAGTTTATAATCTTTTAGGCAATTAAAAAAGTATATTTTTTAATAACTTATTCCAAATATTGACAGTTTAATTTCTTTATTACTAGAAATGTAGGTTATCTGTTTTTCATTTTTAAAAATGGCAATTACAATTTGTATATTGGTCTAATTTAGCCAGTTTTATATTCCTTTAGCCATTTTAAAACAAGAAAATTTTAAGAGATCTCTGAAATTGTTCAGATATAGTAAATGAACAAAAGAATTAATTTCATAGGCTTTTTAACTATTTCTGAGAGGTTTGGGGGTTGTTGCTTTTTTATTCCCCCAATTTTGAGCTTTATAATCTGAAACTGTGTTATTGCTCATTCAGGTGGGAAGCTACATGCAATTCAGGGTTTCTCTCAACTCCCTGATATGTATCATTTTTCTCATTCTTGTGTAGTTTTAGACTGAGTTTTTGATCAAAGCCATATTATTAAAAGCAACAATCTCTCACAATTATGAGTTATATCAGATGACCCGACACTGGGACAAAATTGACATCCTCTATCTTTTTATCTCAGATAATTCCTTCTCGGTTTTCTTGGCTCTTTATTCTTCCTCTGCCAGCCAATTACATTTTTCATAGGTTTCTTTCCTGCATTTTCTCATTTGAATTGCTCCTTGGTCACTTAATCCCTTGGCTTTCTCCACAGGTTATGTTTTTAGAATTCCTAACTGAGTGTTTCTATTTCTGACATTTCTGGCTCTGTATATCTATTTGCTCACTGAGCCATCTCTATTTGGATGTCTCACAAGTCCCCAGATTTTGCATATCTTAATACTGAAGTAGTCCTTTTTTCTCAAAACCTGCTCTTACTCCCATAAAACCAGTAGTATTAATGACATAGCGATCTTCCCTCTGTCCCTAGATAAAAATTGTAGCATCAACCTTGATTCCTGTCTTCATCATACCCCCTAAATAATGTAAAAATCTCACTGCTTCCTTCTCTGAAGTTGCTTCTAAATTATTAGTGTCCTTTCAATTCTCTACCAGAATTTTTATCTGGATTCTTTATTTTATCTGGATTCTCAGAGGCATTATGCATGAAGGACTATGGAGATAGAATAAATCTAGGTTCAGAGCTTGGCCCTGCAATTTATTTAATTTTATAACTTTGTTACTCAACCTTTTCAGGTCTCTGTTCCTTTATATATATAATGGAAATAATAATAACCCTAGCCCACAAGATTACTGTGAGGATTAAATGTCAAAATTTATGTAAAGTACTTAAATTCGTTAAGCGATCAATAAATGTTACCCTTTAACTGATCTGTCACCTGGTCCTCATTACCATAGATCTTCCACACTGACACTGACCCATTAGCTTTTATATTTGATCTTGCTATTTCTCATTCCCCTATAGACTAAAGTCAAAAATTTCTTAATGTGGCATAAATGGTGTTTCATAATTTTGATCCCTTATCCTTCCCACCTTATCTCCCACTGCTGCTTACTTTGCACTCCAGCCACAGCATACTTTTATTTTTCTTAAATACAGCATTCTCTGTCTTTGCTCTGTATCTCTTGCTGGACTGTTTTTCCTTCTGAATTCCTAGCCTATATACCACCTGTTGTTTACATGTCTGACCCACACATTAATTAACTTTTAGCTCAAATATGACCATTTCAGTCTTTTCCTGATTACTCCCAGCAAAGCAAGTTTCTTCCTCATCTATGCCCCCAGAAAACTTTATTCATAATTTTGTAACACTTTTTATATTGAAGTGATTTATTTATTTATGCTTATTTTTCTTCTTCTAAGTCTAATATACCTGAGCGTGAACACTAGAATTTTTACTATTGTAGTGTCTGTTCCTATCATAGTGCCTGATAGTAGGCTTTCAGTAAATTTTAGGCAAATAAAAGCCTCCGAGCCCTTCCTGTGGGAGAGGCTATACTATTTAATCATGTTTTGTTATAAGTTAGTGTTGTTATCCCCATTTTACAGATTATCAAAGAAGAGATAACTAGATATTACATAAAATAGAGGAGGTAACATTGTTGGACACACAACATTTTAGTTTCTTAGCTAATTTCTGTTCATATCAAGTCTTTATTTTATTCAAAATTTTTTAGAACTTTAAAATCATACTCATAGAGAAAAGTTTAAGTATATAGGAAAACATTATTACATTTAGTTAGATAATTATTTATAAAAAACCTTTTCTAAAGAAGACAAGTTCATAACAAGCAAGATAATCATTTTATTTGAACTTCAGATTTTATTTACTTATGTTTTTGTTTTTCTTAGAGTAATGATGCACCTGTTGAACAAGAAATTAACAGTGCAGAAACTTACTTTGAAAGTGCCAAAGTAGAGTGTGCAATCCAAACATGTCCAGAATTGCTGCGAAGAGGTATGTCATGCTTTATACTTTGAAACACTAATGTGTATTAGATAGTGTTACTAATTTTTTAATGTGCTGAATAATGTATATAGGAATTAGAATGCTTTGCTCCTTAATATTTTAATGTATCTGGCTGGAAATGATAGCATGGCCAAGATAAGAGGCTTTCAGATGTCTCATGACATCTGACTTCATACTGCCATTTTTAATAACTTTTTTTCTAAAGTGTAATTTAAGTTATTTCTACTGGGTGATTATTATAGCTATAATTTCATGAGCTAACATATAGTACCAATACAAATCTTAAACATTTTTGAAAATACCAATAACGTGTAACCTCGTTTAACCCTCAGAATTTTTGGTAGTAATATTTTAATTCATCCAACAAATCAGAAAGCGAAACCAAATTCATTTTACCTTTTCAAAAATAATATGCATTCATAAAAATAACTTAGTGCCATAGTAATCTAACATAATCTGTGTTTTTCAAAAGAAGTATTTTTATGCATGGTTTCTTTCTTTCAAAAACAATTTCTTTTCTCTCTGAAATTTTTATTTTTATATCATTTGTAGATTTTCAATCACTGTTTCCAGAAATGGCTAATAGCAAACTAATGATTCTGACTGTAACACAGAAAACTAAGAACGATATGACTGTTTGGAGTGAAGAGGTAGAAACTGAAAGAGAAATGCTCTTAGAAAAGGTAATTCTGTCAGTTGCTAACAATTTAATATGTGGTCTTATTTAAATACCAGTGAATCAGCATTTTAAAATGATGACTGTTTTTTCCAGCCTTTTTTCATTCTTTGCTGAAGTATTTCAATACTAAAGGACTTAACATCTGTTTTGAGAATAAAAATGCCACTTTTATTTTTTAGTAGTAAAAAACCGTAGATTCTGTGCAGTACTTTCCTCAATTTTTTAAGAATATGTTTGCTTTATGAAGTTTAGAAAATAAGGTAAAAAAACAACAAAAAAGTTAAATTAGCTATATCTATCTTTACCTATCCCTCCCTCCCTCTCTCCTTCCTTCCCTCCCTCTATCCCTTCCTTTCCTCTTCCCCCACTTCAATCTCTTCCCTCCCTTTCCCCTTCCTCCTCTCCCCTCCCCCACCTCTCCCCTTCTTCTACATCCTTCTTTGCCCACTTAAAACATGTCAAGTAAAAAGTGAAAATTACCCCAACCATCTCCAAAAAGTAAACAGTGTACAGTACAATAATAGTATAATACTGTATACCCACATTTTTCCTGTCCTTTGCTTTTAACCTAAAGATATGTTTTGATACCTTCCATGTGATTATATATACATATATTTTCACTCTCTGCTATTACAGGGAACACAGCAGTGACCACCTTTAAACATATATTTTCATGCACAGTAATAGCTATAGAGTCCTAAATAAAGTATTGCCTAATCAAGGGATATATGCATTTTATTTTATTCTTTTTTTTATTCTTTTGAGTTGGGGTTTCACTCTGTCACCCAGGCTGGATTGCAGTGGCACGATCACGGCTCACTGTTGCCTCAACATCCTGGGTTCAGGTTATCCTTCCACCTCAGCCTCCCTAGTAGCTGGGACTATAGGTGCATGCCACCACACCTGGCTAATTTTTTTTTATTTTTTGTAGAGACAAGTTCTCACTATATTGCACAGGCTGGTGTCGAACTCCAGGCCTCAAGCAGTCCTTCCACCTCGCCCTCCCAAAGTGCTGGAGTTACAGGTGTGAGCTACTGTGCCCAGCCTAGGGGTACGTGCATTTTAAATTTTGATAGATACTTTAAATTTACCTGCCAAAAAGATTGTCCTACAATATATGTCAATACCCTAGCTTATGCTGGATATTAGCATTTCTTTTTAACTCAAGTTAGCAAAGGTGCCCAAATTAGAAAGCAAAAGTTCTCTCTAGACTGCTGAAACACCTGGAATTTGTGGGGCAAGGTACTGGAAAAGATGAATGTGCACAATGAGGGCTCCTGAGTAGTCTGCAGAGCAGATCACGCTGGTTCCTTAGCCAAGAGCTGAGCTTGGGCACCTTCGCTAACTTGAGTTGGGAATTCACTGCAGGATAATGTTAGGAATTGTTTTATATTTTATTTGGGGTTAGATTTGTGGTTTTCTTCAATTGTAAAAATACCTATATTGGAATTTATGTATTCAGTATATATAAAAAAGCTGTCCCATGTATAGCTTTAATAGATTTTATGTAATATTTAACAATCGTGAGCATATTAGTTATATACTAATTAACAAGGAAGTTATAAAGAGGCATAGGAATTGTCTCTGATTTTAAGGAAATCTGAATTTAGAGAGTTGGAATTTAAATAGGCAATAACAGTAAACATTTTCAGTTTACATATTCAAATAATTCTTAATATGTACACTTATTGCTGTCATTGAAGTGCTAGAGAGCTTTAACATGTGTATTGCATTAGTGGTCCTAATTTTTGGTCAGTTAAAGATTCTGAACTTAATTTGATACTGACTCCAGTGTAATTCTAAGTCAGTTTTCTATAATCAGTTTTAGGGCTTTGAAATGGCAATATGCTTCATCTTGAGATTTCTAATTTTGTAATAAATGAAGCTATTATCTGTGAAAAAAATTTTTTTATTGAAGATTTGTTAGTGATTGTTTAGGAAACACACCTAGCTCACCCTCTGAGTAGATATTTTTATGTTTTATGGTTTAAATCTATTCTGATTTTTTCCAGTAGATGTCAGTGTTTGCTCCTGGTTCTTTTCGTGATAACCCGGGATTCTTTCAGTTAATGTTTGTAAACATTTGATTGCATTGTTTTGCACTCCTTGTACTTTTTATGTATGGTACATCTGTTCATTAAATTGAAATATATCCTTTTTTTGAGTCAGGGTCTCACTCTGTTGCCCAGGCTAGAATGCATTGGCATGATCATGGCTCACAGCAGCCTCAACCTCCTGGCCTGAGGAGATCCTCTCACCTTAACCTTCCAAAGTGCTGGGATTACAGGCATGAGCCACTGTGCCCAAGACCACTAGACCTTGTAGAGACCAGGTCTCACTATGTTGCCCAGACTGGCCTCAAACTCCTGGACACAAGCAATTCCTCCACCTCAGCTTCCCAAAGTGTTGGGATTACAGGCATAAGCCACTATGCCTAGCCTAAATTGAAATATATTCTAATGACTATTTTCTAAACCATATTTTGTAGTTTATTATTTTTAAGAATCAGGATTAATAACATACAGCAGAAAATGTAAATATTAAGTATGGGGAATAACCTAAATAATACAGTTTTATCATACTGTTTATATTTGTTAGTTTACAAGAAGGTATTAGGAAAAAATGAGTTAGCTTAGGTGGTATACCCTGTATAACAGAGTGACAAAAGACAAAATTACAGCAAATTTAGTTTAAAGATCTAGTTAGTTTTTATTTGCAATTCTAGAATCTGTAAAATAAAATGAATGTTATAAGGAAGTTTGCTTTATAGACAGAAGTGTGCTGTAAAAACATAACAGAGCAGGAAGCAGATTATTCCTTTCATAGTTACTTTCCTCATAGGATTAAAATAGAGGGACATTCTTAATCATGCTGACTCAGGTAAATGAGGCCCATTCTGATTGGTTTCTGTGAATCTCCTGGTTTATTTGGAAAACTAGCCTGTTTCAGAATTCAGTTTGATTAGGTGGCACCTAGCATTGATGTCTCCTTTCTAGTTTGGTCTCCTTTTGCTGGAGCCTACTGCAGGAGGCTAGTCTAAAAAGTAGCTTCTCATACTATTAACAAAGGCCAGATAGTAAATACTTGAGGCTTTATAGGCCATAGGGTCTCAACTAGTCAACCCTTATATAGTTAAAGCAACCATTGACAATATGTGAATGAAAGAGCATGACTGTGTTTCAATAAAATTGTCTTTATCCAAACAGGCAGCAGGCCAGCTGGATTTGGCCTTGGACTGTAGCTTGCTAACCTCTGAATTAGGATACAGCCTTGATTCCTGAGGCTTAGACTTTTGAGATCTCAGCTGAATACCAGAGGTGTCTTCATTCTGAGTGGGTCAGAATTTCATGTGTCCCTGCACTGCATGACACCTAGTATCACAGCTCAGCTCCCAGGCCCGCTTCTGGCAGTCTGTGCTAGGACTCTTGGGATCTTGTGGCATGAGTGCACAGTTCAGCCCTTGGCTAAGAAAGTAGGGTGGACTGTTCTGCATATTACTGTGCTCTGCCCTACAAATTCCAGGTGCTTCAGCTCTCTAGAACTCACTTTCTACCTCATCAGTTCAGAAGTGCCAACACTTTGCTTAGGCTCCATTTCTTTGCCCTGCAACAAGAAAGTGTTCCCAAAGTATCGCCAGACAGAAAGCTGGAGCAAATATGGGAGTGACTTCAATTGTTCTCCTTCTCCCTAAGATTACAGTTTTGTTTGACCTGTTCAGGGTCTAAAAATAGTTGCCTGGTATATTTTGATCAGTTTTATAGTTTTTCAGTAAGATGGTGAGTTTAGGACATATTACTCTGTTGTGTCTAGAAGTGGAACTGTGCCCTTGTTTTAAAACATTTTTGGTCTCTTGCTTTTTTTCCAACATTGTGATCTGGTCTTGATAGTTGTTACTGTCTTCTCACCTTTTACACTTCTGATAAAGCCAATATCAAAGAAATTCTCTCTCCCTTTCCCTCTTTCCCACCCTCCCTGCCTCATTCTCTCTCTCTCTCTCTCTCTCTCTCTCCCTCTCTTTCTTTCCTTGCCTCCTCATGCACAAAAAAAAATATAAATTAGGATGTTAAGAATAAAATGTGTATGTATACATGCACATAGTATGTAGTATTATACACTAGTAGAGTACATAATGAAAAGTTAGTACCCTGGTTAACCCTGTATTTCATCTGTTCAGTTTTATTATTTTTATGTGTCTCTTCAGAAATATTCCGTGACTGAGTGGATAGATGTGTTTTGAAGCACATACAAATATATGTTTTCAAACAACTATCATTCAATCTAATGAATGGTTCATATATTTTCATTGTAACTATTTTATATTATACCCTTAGCTATTTCTGTCATCACCATAATGATACAAAATAGCAATTATAGTTGATAATTTATGACAAATTCAGAAGTTAATAGCACAGAACTGATTAGAAATCGTTCATAAAGTAAGAAATAATTTTAAAGAAAAAATATAGAATTAAGACTTTTTGGAAGAAAATTAAAGTGTGTTAACCATTAATCTTTTGGAATGATGAAAATAATTGTCTGACTTTACAGTCTAATTTACCATTGGTTTTTCTTTATTAATCGTATTGAGTTCTCTGAAGCAGAAGATACTCATTTAAAAATTTATTAAATAACACTCTGTATTAATGCCATCTTGAGCATATTATTTGTGCCTTTTTCCTTGTAGTTCATCGTTGGTGCTAAGGAAATTTGCTATGCTCTTCGAGCTGAGGGATACTGGGCTGACTTTGTTGACCCATCATCTGGTTTGGCAGTGAGTAACTACATTTTCAAACCAGATTATATGAAGTAGAGATTATTTTTACTGTAAAATTGCTTATATTTATAACTTTGATAAAAATGGATTATTTAGGACTTTACAAAAAATCACCATTTTACCCAAGGAAGAAGTACTGTAGAGTCAATTGCATTCACAACTTTTGAGAGACCTCAGTCACTCAGAGTAGAACTTAATTTCCATCACTTGAATGCTTTTAATAAAAGTTAATAACAGGTGTTTTTTTTGGAGTTGGAGTTTCACTCTGTGGCCCTAGCTGGAGTGCAGTGGCACCCTCAGTCTACTTTCTTTAAGGAAGCAGCAATTAAACAACATATAAGGTTATATCTTGAAGAAAATAACTGAACCACCATTTGGTCACATTTTAAGTATGTTTTTCAATTATTAATAGCTGTATCACTTTTTGAATCTTAAGATAGGACTGTATACCATTCTCAAAGACAAATAAGATATAGTGGAGACTAGAAATGGAACACTTTTGCTCTAGGCTTTAGTTTCCTTATCTTGTATGAAGGAGGTGACCTGTAGATAATTGTCTAGGGTTTATTTTACTTTTAAAGGTGTGTAATATGCACTAGATTCTAAATAACATGGAATGTGCTAGATCATTTAACATTTCTAAAATGCATAGGTTTTGGGGGGAGGGAGTGCTAGGTAGATGTTATGTGACTTTTTCCTGGAGTATTAAAATAGATGTGTTCATGTTTTCCTAAAAATTAATTATTACTACAATGTCTTCCTTGCTAATGAAAATACTGTTTCATTTTTATTTCCTCTAGTTTTTTGGACCATATACAAACAACACTCTCTTTGAAACAGATGAACGCTACCGACATTTAGGATTCTCTATTGATGATCTTGGATGCTGTAAAGTGATTCGTCATAGTCTCTGGGGTACCCATGTGGTTGTAGGAAGTATCTTTACTAATGCAACACCAGACAGCCATATTATGAAGAAATTAAGTGGAAACTAGCAGGAATGTTAATGTATTTGCTGTACTATTTGTATGTTACATTTGGATTGATGTATAAACATTGTCAAAGACTACAGTTTTAAAAAATACTTAGTTCTAAGTATTTATTTCAACATTTATTAATTTACAGCATTTGCAAGTGATTTGAGATTTTAAAATTGAAAATGTTCATTATTTGTATTACCACTGATTACATGTTAAGTACATCCACATTAAATAGAATATAGTAATTAGCATGTAGCCAGGGTATAATCTCTTATTATTTCTCTCCTTTATTGGGGAAAAAAAACTCAGTTTTAACTGTTTTCCTCCAAAAATAAAAGAGACATTTAGTTATGATAACCTGTGGTTTTTATTACAATATTTTAAAAATATAGTTCTTAAAGATTTTTCCCTCTAACCATTTAGGATAGCTAAAAAAAAAGATTCTTAAGAAACTTAAGCATTGCCGGGCTCCGGTGGCTCAGCCTGTAATCCCACGCCTTTGGGAGGCTGAGGTGAGTGGATTGCCTGAGCCTGCAGGTTCGAGACCTGCCTGGGCAGCGAGACCTCATCTCTACAATAAATCAAAAAATTAGCCGGGCGTGGTAGCGTACGCCTGTAATTCCAGCTACTCGGAAAGCTGCGGTGGCCGGGAGCAGCCACTGCCCTCCAGTCTGGGCGACAGAGTAAGACTCCAACTCAAAAAAAAAAAAAGAAAGAAACTTAAGCATTAATAGTATTGATCTTTTAAAGATTGTTTTTAATAATATAATTGATAATTCTAAATTCATTGTATATTTTAATTTTTCTAATTTTATTTATTTTTATTATCTCTTAAGTGTCCTGGTACCTTCTGGAGTATTGAAATAATGTTATGTGCAGGAAAAGAAGAATAAGGATAATATATCATGTACAGAAGCATATGAATCTTGTCCTTATATAGACTAAAAGAGTAATTCTCTCTTAACTCTTGAGTTGAGACAGACATATATTGTCAGGTGAAACTATATCTCAGCTGCCAAATCATATTTCTTCAATTTTAACAATAGATGGAAACTGCAATATTTTACAGAAGTGTCTCATTTGTGAAAGAGCTTGCGTTCTCAGCATTATAAACTTTAAAAGAATCATCCTTCACTTGTCAGACTTTTGTCAATAGAAATAGACAGATCTCAAGAGAAAAAGTAACTTCTACAAAATAAATTAAATTATATGGGTTTTTTATATGTCTTAATGAAATGCCTGTTTTAAATAGGAATACCTGGAGGTGACTAACTTTTTAATCACAACTTGATATAAAACTCTGCTTAGTCAACATGTCAGTTGAGTTGATAATAGGATATTGCTTATAATTCACGGAATAAGAGCTACAGAGTTTTCCATTCATTATGAAATGAAGTAATGATTCCCACAGCACTTTGAAAAGAAGTATTGGAGTGTGTGCATGTGGGTGTGTGTGTGTGAATATATCATGCATACTTGGTAAGTTTTTATCTATGTAGCCAGCACCAGATCAAAACACAGAACACCTCAGATGCTCATCTTGCTCCCTGCTTCCTTCCAGGCCCTTCTGTTCCTAGCCACATTTACTGTAACAAATTGGTTGTGCCCATTTTGATGTTTTGTGTGCATATGAAACTGTATAATATGCTCTGGTACCCGTCAGAGTAAAACACTGTGTGCACAATTATAGATCACCCATTTGCAAAAAAAACAAAACAAAAAGTTTTTGCCTTCTCATTGGTTCTGAGTTGGGGCAGCTTTGGCCCTCAGGGAAAACTTGTATGGAGTGTATGGAGACATTTTTTAATGTCACAATTTGGGGGGACATGGAGGGGCATGTGCTACAACACTCAGTAGTAGATGGAATAGTGCTGAACATCCTACAGTGCAAAGGACAGCTCTCCACAACAAAGAATATTTGGTCAACTGCCTTGAACCACTCAATTCTAATGTGCATGAGTGTACATTGTTTATTCGGGCATTTCCTCCTATCTTGCACTGTTCTTTGAGTCAGGTCCCCTTGAAATTTCAACATTTGTTTTAACAATTACGAAATACCATTTACTGGTTGAAAATGATACTTCATTTTTTATTTTTTGAGTTAGAGTCTCATTCTGTTGTCCAGACTGTAGTGCAGTGGCCGCTTCCAGCCACCGCAGCCTCAACCTGCTGGACTCCGGCGATCCTTCTGCCTCAGCCTTCCAAGACAGGCGCGTGTTACCATGCCCGGCTAATTTTTTGATTTATTGTAGAGATGACGTCTCGCTAAGTTGCCCAGGCAGGTCTTGAACCCATGGGCTCAGGCAGTCCACTCATCTCAGCCTCCCAAAGCATGGGATTACAGGCTGAGCCACCGAGCCTGGCTGATACTTATTTTCTATAGGTGGCTGTTCTATACATGTACTGTATTGTATGAGGAGAGGGTATATGGTGGTGGGACTCTATCACCTCACGTTTCAACAGGCATTTCAGAAACAAATAGCATGATAAACAGTAATAGGCAATTTAAAAATTTTTTTGAAGTGTTATGGCAAAATTCAGGTTTAGAAATATAATCCAAGGGACTCTTAACTGATGATAATAGAATGGTTAACCATTATGAACTGCAGTAAAATAATACCTCAGGTGTCAGTTTAATCAAAATCATTTTATCACGACGCTGGACAAGAAAGAATTTGTAAAATTATCTACCTTAAACATAATTTACTTCCTTTTAAAATAAGACTGAGCCATTGAAATTGTTAGTGGACCTATCACTGAAAAAAAAGTTTTGTTGTAAAATTTATATTTTGACAAGAACTTAGGAATCTTTGTTTTTGGGTGCTGGTTATATAGATGAAACTGTATCAAGCACATGGAAGTTAAATGCTAAAAGGTACTCTTCAAATCATCTGATCCATATTCCTCATTTTATAGTAGACAAAATGGGAAACAGAAGCATGCATCAGGTCACAAAGCTAGTGTTAAGATCCAGCACCAAGCCGGGCTCGGTGGCTCAGCCTGTAATCCCACGCCTTTGGGAGGCTGAGGTGAGTGGATTGCCTGAGCCCACGGGTTTGAGACCCGCCTGGGCAGGCGAGACCTCATCTCTACAATAAATAAAAAATCAGCCGAGCGTGGTAGCGTGCGCCTGTAGTTCCAGCTACTTGGAAGGCTGAGGCGGAAGGATCGCGGGAGCCCAGCAGGTCGAGGCTGCGGTGGCTGGGAGCAGCCACTGCACTCCAGTCTGGGTGGCAGAGTGAGACTCCAACTCAAAAAAAAAAAAGATCCAGCATCAGAACATGGCTGTGATTCAGTTATATATATATATATTGCTCTTCATGGTCATTATCAAGAAGTCTATTAAGCGTCTGATTTTAAAATATCAAAGAGTGGCAAAACGTAAGCTGAAGGAACTTTAGGATTAACCAATACTGCTGCCACATTTCGTAGGAATTCATTAAACTCTGCATGCTGTGAATTTTCTTGAAAAATTTTGAAACATAACTAAAAATTCAATTATAGAATGCTACACTTCAAACAATAGTTCTCTGACTTTAAGTTTAAAACTCTTATGTATTTCTTGGGTTTCTACTTGTTAAATCAACCTAATCCTTATATTTGGCGAAAATTCTGGGTTGTTTGTTTTTGTTTCTAGAAAGTAGGATTTATGGAGAGGACAGAAAAGCTCCCACAGTAGGAGGGGACCCCAAGGGCTTGCCCCAAAATTCTGCTTTTAATTCCAAATCTATTTCATCTCTGAAAGGACATAAGATGGAGTCAGTATACCCAATGAGTAGCCATTTTAACACTACCTAGTTCTGTCATGCTTTTCTAGCAGTTCACTTTAATTAACCCTCTAATCACTAGCCAAGGACCGAACCTGTTTCTCAGAGGTTGCTATCCATAATTGCTTTACAGTCCCTTCCAGCTTGTTTTGTAAACAAGGTAACCTAATCATTTCATGAACTTCATGACACAGACTGCATCAACATGGCAGCTGGCATGTGACTAACCCACCCATCTACCTGCTGTCTGTCACCTAATGTTAGTACATGTGCTTACCTGCTGTCGGAGATGATACGGAGCAAACCACCACCCAGTCAACTTAATCGCCTCTATCAAGGGGAACGTTTAAAAGGCATTGAACTAGCACTGGCCAGGCTATGTTTTCCTAGGCTTTGGCCCTCTCCCCTACCTTGGGGAGATGGATCTTCTCTCTCTAATTTAACTTTCTAAATAAACCAAATTTTTCAATCTAATTTCTGTGCAACTCTTTGCAGCTTTTTTGCGTGGCACCAGATTGCAAACCAGACACACCTCGCAGAAAGTCTGACCATTGTGGAGGCCCTGCTGAGATTTTAACCTAACACTTTCCTTACAGCTTGTTGCTCTAAAACAGTTTTCATCCATTTCTGCACTTTTGACATTTTGAGCCAGATAAGTCTTTGTTGTGTGGACTGTCCTATACACTAAGATGCTTAGCAGCATTCTCTAAGTTCTACCACCTAGAACCGTAGCAGCGCCTGGCCATGACAATAATGCCTTCAGCCATAGCTGTATTTGTCAATAGGGGGCACTACTGGCTTATCTAAAGTCAAATTTAACCAGATGTTCTGAATTTTATTCTACAACTCTGAGAACCACTGAATCGAAGTCCTCACCTTTAGTCGTACATTTGGATCATCTGAGAGGACATTTAGTACCGATGATTTGGCTCGACACCCACATTGATTTCACTAGTTTGATGGGGTTTGGATACCAGTTTTTTTATTGTTTGTTTTGAGTTGGAGTCTCACTCTGTCGCCCAGGCAGGATGGAGTGCAGTGGCACGCTCACGGCCACCCTAATGTCAACCGGCTGGGCTCCGGCGATCCTTCCACCTCAGCCGTGCAAGTAGCCAGAACTAAAAGTGCACACTACCACACCCAGCTAATTTTATTATTTATTGTCGAGATGAGGACTCTCCAAGTTGCCCAGGCTGGTCTCAAACCCATAGGCTCAGGCAGTAGCCTCTCACCTCGGCCTCCCAAAATGCTGGGATTATAGGCGTGAGCCACTGTGCCTGGCCCATCAGTATTTTTTTAAAAGGTTCCCAGGTGCTTCAAGTGCTCAGTCGGGGCTAGAACTAACAGTTTGCTCTAAAACTCAGTGGGTTAAAGTGGCATCTGAGGAAATAAGAGCAGGATATGATAGTACATTTAATGAATTAAGGCAATAAAAAAAATCAAAATCTAATGCTTTGCATTGAGGGATCTAATCTCAAAGCAATTCAAGGATTTGAATCTTGCTTTCTCTGAATCCTTTCCTGGCTACTCCACCCGTCACTGGTGTTTTCCTTCATTTGTACAGTACTTGGTTATATACAGTACTAGTATACAATTGAACAATTCCTTTGTGTAATATGGTAACCCCAAATCTGAGAAAGCTTGCATGTAATATTTACCTATTCAAGAGAAGTTACTTTAGATTTACTAAAACTTACACAGAAGGCACCAATGGCTGCAGGTGGGTGAAGAATCTGCGCCTTGGGGCAGTATAGCACACAGTTTTATAATCATAGTAATCGAGCTTAATCATTCAGAATGTTATGCCTTGTTTGCAATTACATTGATTAAGCCTGACAACTACATTGTTTTCAGGTTTACTTGGTTGCCTGGATCCCATGACTCATTGCTGGGAATATGCATACCCTTCTGAGACCAGCCTTGGTCAGAGACCACTCCCTGAACGAAAAGGGCAGGAAGAAGCCAGGTATAGAGGGGAAAGCAGTCCATGTCTGGACAATACCTCACAGTTTGCTTTTTTTTTTTTTTCTCTTTCTCCTTAAAATTTGCCTCCTGTCCTTGTAAAGAGGGACCCAATTTCCTACTAAACTTAACCACAGGATGGAACATGTGCTAATGGCCTGCTCTTCCTCTTGTTACCAACCAGGATATTTAAAACTTTTTCACAGGTTTTTCTTTGCCCTCTTTGTGTCATTAGAACACATGTGAGCTGTAACTTAATTATCTAGAAGATTTAAATTAAGGCTTTGAGCATTTGACTTCCAATCATTAATAAAAGTTATCACTTAAAACCATATCACTACTATAAAAAGCACATAAGCAGTCACTTGATTAATGACCAAGGTGACACTAGTGAAGTAAGAGAATGATCTTTTCAATATGTATTGCTGGACCAATTAGATATATAGAAAAAATGTAATTTTACTCTTACATTATACATGCATAAAAATTCTTGATTTCAAATATAAATGTGGAAGGTTAAATAAAGCTGTTAGGAACAAAGATCTGTCTTGGAGGAGACAAATATTGTTTTAAAAAACACAACATGGCCGGGCTTAGTGGCTCAGCCTGTAATCCCGTGCCTTTGGGAGGCTGAGGTGAGTGGATTGCCTGAGCCCGCGGGTTCAAGACCCGCCTGGGCAGCGAGACCTCATCTCTACAATAAATCAAAAAATCAGCCGGGCATGGTAGCGCATGCCTGTAATTCCAGCTACTTGGAAGGCTGAGGTGGAAGGATCGCCAGAGCCCGGCAGGTCGAGGCTGCGGTGGCTGGGAGCGGCCACTGCACTCCAGTCTGGGCGACAGAGTGAGACTCCAACTCCAAAAAAAAAGAAAAAAAAAAACAACATGATCATACAAGGTGAAAATACGAATTGGATCATAGATTTTGGTTTTAATTTTTATAAGTAGAAGTAAATATCTTTTTTTTTTTTTTTTTTTAGTAAATATCTTTTGGTGAACATCTTTGGGTCTGTACTTTAGAAATGCTGGGTCTGAGGTTAGCATTTAGAACTGCCAGTCAGTTTAGTAACCACACAAGTAATTTAGTTTTTCAAACTTACATGCACTTTTTATATGTATACTTTAATAGAAAGTTTTTGAAAATACAATCAAATCAACTCTCAAAATAGTGGGAGATTCAATTCAAAGATAACTGGTACTAGGGAAAAGCCCTTAAACTGAATCCAGTTTTTAAAAGGAACTAAAATTTATAGTTTAAGGATATTTTGAAACGAAACTATTGTTTTTCTTTTTAAATATTTAGATACAATTAATTATACATTAATGTTTACGTTAAATAAAACAAGTTTACAAAGCATTTTAATTTTATTATAATTTTGTTATTAGATATGTTTTATACTGTTTATAGCATGATCAGTTTTGCCAAGGGTTTTGAGTTTTCCAAAAACGTCTTAAACCCCGAATGGTTAAATCATTCTCTTTGGAGTTCCTAACATTGAGTCATCCTTGAAGATTTCCTCTTTTTAAGTATTAATCCAACAGTTCTTTCATCGTTTCGGTTATTTTATGAAATGTTGCATATTGGGCACAGTCACAGTTTTTACTTCGGTGTATTTATTAGATGCCATAGTCATTAACTTAGCTTCCTTAAAATGAAAACAAGCTAAACAGCTAAGGTTGCACTGCTATAGTCTGCTTTAATCTCATTGTTCTAAATAAAAATAGAGGCTCTGAACCCAGAGGTTCCAGGTCAGCCTGGGCAACTTGGTAAGACCTCTACTCTACAATAAATCAAAAAATTAGCTGGGCATGGTAGTATGCACCTGTAGTTCCAGCTACTTGGAAGGCAGAGGCGGAAGGATCTCCTGAGCCTAGAAGGTCGAGGCTATGGTAGCCATGAATGTGCAACTGCACTACAGACTGGGTGACAAGAGTGCGGGTCCAACTCAAAAAAAAAAAAAGAACTAATTTAATTTTGTGTATATAAGATTAAAGTGATAACTTTTTACATATTCTCATATGGATATGATTTTGTATCAAATTGCATTCTAAACTAGCAATTTAATGATTGATACAAAAATAGGCACTAAACTTCTCAAACACTAGTTTGTACTCATAGCTTCTGTTGCAACTGTATATGCTATTTTGCTTTAGTTTTTCAACAGTACAAAGCCATCCTTGTCACAGACTATGTGAAAAAGTACCTGCCAAAAGGTCCAGTTTTGTTACTAGAAGAATGGTTAAACACAGTTCCTGACATGTAGATGTTCAGTAATAGGTGTTGTGAATTAGATGCTGATTAGTTTAATGGTTCAGAAGAGTAAATCCAGATTTGCTAGGGTCAAACTGGAGCTTTGTCTTGGTATCCACTTTAATTCAAAATCTTCTAACTAGGCATTTCTCAGAACACATCCCTGTAGTTAATAGATGCATGACTATAGTTTCAGACTAGTTCAACCTGTTTTTAATTGTAACACTTTTTAATCAGCATAATTGGAATAGTCTATTTAATGGAATATACTGCTTATCTCCCAAATATTGAATGGTACTAAAAAATTATTTTTTATTTGCAGTTCAAATTTACCTTACTGTCCTCTTTTTATTCCTCTTTTTATTTGCTGAATCTGGTGGCCCTATGTAAATGACAGCATTACTATCAGACGACAATTATTTTTAATGGTAAGACTAGAGAGACCAAAAAAAAAACCCTACTAATGTCAAAAAGGGAACCCTGGAAAATCAGCACTTTCAGGGGTAAAAAAAATGCCTCCATGACTCATCATCAGTTTATAATTTCAGGGTTTTGCCTTTATGAAGGTTCATGGTTACTGTTCATTAATTGCTATTTTATCACCCCTGTTTTTTAAAATCTGTGATTACATTAGATTCTCAACATTGAAACCAACAATAATGTTTTTAGAAGAATTTTATTGACCACATTCCTATTTGACTACAGAAGGAAATGCAATCTGTTTTTTGCTTGCAGTGTATGTGACTTCATTTACTCTTGTTTAAAGTTATTCTAAATAATATGAACTCCATCTTCGATGTCATACAACCTTAAGTGTCAGTTGCAGGATTGGTAGTCATTCAAACTGAGTTAAATTACTAGTGGTCAAAAAGAAGACTTAGTTCTGGCACCGAGTAAACAAGCTGGGAAAGAGAAAGGCAAACTATGTTCACTACAGTGTAACCAAGTTATAGTAATAAGATTTGACCTCTGTTAAGCCTGGGTGAGTTAAATTACCTTCTCAGAGTCAAGTGGTCACTCATGGGAAATAAGTTAACTCTCCTGGGACATTGGAGCATGAATTAGTGATCTGGAAGAGGCAAACAATCTCAAATGGATGCACACTTGGCTTTTAGATTGCTCCCTACTTATAGTGTTTTAAGACTCAAATGTAAATTAATCCACAGGGTAGTTTTATGCTGATAAGCCAGAATTCTACATTGGTTCAAGACAATAATGTCTTCCAGAAGCAAAAATTTTAGCATATTGGAAAAAATCTGAAAGTTGGTCAAGGAATCTAAAATAGAGATACAACTAAATGATCTAAAGTTGAGACCATCAAAGCTTTGTAGATTTTGTTATGGAAGTTTTGTGTATGATAGTTAACACACCCAGTTCCTCCCAGCAACTTAGAAGTGTGGCAATAAAGCGAAAAGCAACATACTGTTCAGGGCAATCAGAACTCCTAAGCCTGCTTCTCAAACTAATCATATTTTTCATTTTAAAGTAGTTTGTTTTCACAGGCAAGTTGAAGACTCTGTAGAAGCGTAATATAATCATTTTTCTGACATTATATTATGAAGAATAATGTAAAAGCACTGAGATTGATCAATTCCATAAGTTCTGTGTAAAAATAAATCTCATTACAATCATTTCAAATAGTAGATCCCCATTGTTGGGAGCACTGAAAATTTGGTCCCAATGAGCATTAGGAGCTAAGTTCAGGCTTGCCTTTAACTGTTGACCTTTTCACTATGCCCCCCTCTTTCTTTTTTTTTTATTAACATTTTTTAAATTTATAGGATGATTTTTGTAGGCTTCTTACAGTCCTTCTATTTTATAGTAAAAAGTAACCTAATGTGATTAATGAATGTCCTTTTAGCGCATATATATATACATATGTGCACATATATATGCATATATGTGTATGCATACATACATATACACACATAGACCTTGCGAAAACCACAAAATAGCTACATATGTGAAGTATATTATCTAATTTTAAAACTTATAATTTATCCACAAATATGAATATCTCCGATGAATAAGAACCTCTCATTTTGCTCTTAGGACTTTGCCAACTATTTAACCCTCTCTTCATAGATGTTTAAATAGGCAGGCTGCAGTGACACATTTGTCCGGTAGGTGTCACCATTTAACTACCTAGAAAGTCCTCAAATTTAGTGCTTTAAGTTTTCCAAGGAACTGGGGGCTTCTGATTTGTAAAGAATTATCTACCTTATCAGTTCTGCATGTTTGAAATATAAACTATTCTGTTTAGAAAGAGATGTTTCTTGTACATTGATAATGACTACGTTTATTGGCTTTTTTAAATATAGCATTTTTCCTAATGCTATTGCCCAGATGCCATTACTTGGGTTATGAAACTAATTGTATTGTCTCTAAAATCAATGTCCTATATGCAGTCAGTCGTATTGCTCAATAGCAATACATGTCATTTTTTTAAAAAAGTTAAATTGCAGGTTCCCGAAAAGGTTTCCACTCATCACAATACAATCTAGTGTCTTGAATCACATGAGAAAGATGGGGAAGACTCCTAGCTACTTAGGGAAATACTTAAGGAAAGCAGGAGAGGGTCAGCAAAAGGAACTGGTGTGAGAGGGTTACACTTTTTTCTCACCAGCAAAGCAGAGAGCGCCATGTTTAGTCAAAAGATCTGATGTGATCTCAGATTTAAAATTAAATTCTAGTTGTTACAGAATTATTTAGTCCTCGTACCCCACCCCGCACCCACCCACTGCCCCGGCCACCCAATAGGGACTGTGTCTGTGGAATACTATGAAAGCAAAAAGCTGAAAGGGTAAACTAGTGAGTTTTAGAAGTGAAGTCATGTATTATGGTTTTACAGAGTCATTAAAAAATACATAATATGTGAAATGCAGAGAAAAATGCGTGAAAAAAATAACCACTTTAATTTTTTTGTGTTATTACACAGTATTTAGAATAGAACATGGCAAAACCCAAAGTGTCTTCTGAATCACAAAAGACCCAAAATGTCTTCTGAATCACAAAAAAAACCCTCAAAGTTTATAATTATGTTCCTGCTGAGTTACATCCTAATTTTAAAAATAAGTGAGAATAGACATGTTGAAAACTTTAAGGTCAAGGTAAGTAATAGAACATTACACAAATAATTTGTAGCCCTGTGGGCAAGAAAAGAAAAAATATTGACGTTTTTGAGGATCTTAGAAATTATCTAGTCCTGCTCTTTATTTTTTACATTAGAAAACACAAGCCTTGAGAAGCGTAAATGATTTGCCCAAGGTTGTATTAGAATACAGGTTTCCTGGGTCTTAGTCTATGAACTACTTTTCCTCTAATTGGCAATTTCTGATAATTCAGCGAGGTGACTTTGAAATTCACATTTTATTTTTTATGAGAGAAGATTTTTCAAATACAGTACAGACTTTAGTAATATCAATTTGCATTACACGATCATGTATTTGTAATGCATTCGTAATTAAGAACTTTCCCCAGTCTGAATGGGAAAACTCCTAGCACAACCTTTTTCTTTGGGGGGGGTCAGTTTTGTTGTATTTATTGCATCAGTGATGATCGAAATGGCAAGAAACTGTCTAATGGTGGTGCAAAAACTAATAGAGAAAGGTTTTGATATGATATAATACTGTATTTGCTCAATAATGTTTAGGTTTTATAGTTATATATTTATGATTATAAGAAAGCATTTATTATCAAAATTCCTTCAGAAACAATAATGGTATAAATTTGAAACTCCTCTTTTTTCTATTGACTTTTTTTGGATCATGGAAGATTTCTTAGGAATACAACTGCCACATTACAGAAGCACAGATAGTTGAGATGATGGGGCTATTAATTTGATCTTGACCAATTATTTCAAACATCCTGTTGTACACAATGCAACCTATTAATTAAAATAGATTACAGCAGGCCCTTTGCTAATTTCTTCAACAATTGCTTGTTATCGCTATATGCTATGGTTTTAATGTATGTGTCTCTCCAAAACTCACATGTTGGAACTTAAACCCCAAGGTGATAATATCAAGAAGTGGGCTAGGCTCGGTGGCTCAGCCTATAATTTCAGCACTTTGGGAGGCTGAGGCGAGTGGATTGCCTGAGCCTGCCAGTTCGAGATTAGCCCAGGCAACTTGGGGAGACCTCGTCTCTACAATAAATCAAAAATTAGCTGGGCGTGGTAACATGCGCCTCTAGTTCCAGCTACTTGGAAGGCTGAGGCGGAAAGATTGCCAGAGCCCAGCAGGTCGATGCTGGGTGGCCATGAGCGTGTCATGGCACTCTAGACTGGGTGATGGAGTGAGACTCCAACTCAAAAAAAAAAAAAAAGAAGTGGGGCTTTTGGGGAAGTAATTAAGTCAGTAATAAGGGCTCTGCCCTTGTTAATGGAATTAATACCCCTATAAAAGAGGCTTTAAAGACCTCTCTGTGCCTTCCGTTCCATCCCTTCCACCATGTGAGGGCACAATGTTCATCCCTATGAAAGGATGTAGCAGCAAGGCGCCATCTTGGAAGCAGAGAGCAGCCTTCATTAGACACCAAATACACAGACACCTTCATTTGATCTTTCCAATCTCCAGAAGTGTAAGAACTAAATTTCTATTACAGTTGACCCTTGAACAACATTGGGGTTAGGAATGCCAGCCACCCCTACCAATATGCTCGGTTGAAAAAACATATAACTTTTGACTCCCCAGAAACTTAACTACTAATAGTATACTATTGATCAGAAGCCTTGCTGATAACATAAACGGCCTATTAACACATATTTTGGTATATCATATATTACAAACTATATATATATATATATATATATATGGGGGTGTGTGTGTGTGTGTGTGTGTGTGTGTGTGTGTGTATTTCTTAAGCTCACAAAAGTACTTTTGTATTTGAGGCAAAGATAAGTCTTGCTGAAAAGATTATGGATACAAGTAGTCAAAAGTCAACTGTTAGTGGCACTATTTTGACTTGTAGATTCTGTTTCTCCTTGGTATTCAGGTTTGCTTTCCCCAGCTGGGCAAAAAGAAGGGCAAAGAAAACTGGAGGAGACCCAGCATCAAGCAAAACAAGCCCTTGGCCTCAGTCTGCAGGCTGCTGTCCCATCTGCAATCAAGGGACATAGATTGCAATACACTTGCCAGGAAAAATAAGGCAGGACGTGGGTGTAGGTCAACTTGGAGAAGAGTAGGCATCCACAGTTTCAAAACTCATGGAACAGGTAATCCTTATGGAAGGCAGAGCTTTTCAAGGTACAGACCTTCCATTTCCTGTTGTAACTGCGTAAAGTGGTCGTCATCTGGCTGCTCAGTTCAAAGTCAAAAACCTAAAAGTTCTCAGCAATGAGTCCTAGTGTCACAGACTTAGGGATTACCACCAAATTCCTCTGTATGGGGAACCAAATCAGAATGTGGGCTGTAGTTCTATTATGCTTGACTGTGATCACTGTGATTCTGGGGTCCTCCAAAAGGAAATGGTCTTTGGGCTTGCCCCAGGGCCTGTTGGGAGAGCCAAGGGGGCTGTAGTCAGTCACCATGCTGTCATTGGCCTGTCAGGACTGCACTGGCTTCTGGGTTAGGTACGGGTGGCACTTGATCTGGTGAACTGCCGGCTAATCTTTTAAACCAAGGTTGTTTAAGATCCTTTTGATCTGGGGTTGGTGAAGTTGGAGATGCTGATAGCTTTCACCAACTCTTCATCCACCAGTTCTTCCATGGCCGCCCACACGTCCAAGATGTCAGTGTCACTGGGAACCATATTGCCTGACTCATCCAATGGGAAAAAATCCTTCCCAGACTTAAAGCCCAGTGGATCAGATACAGGTCCAAGTAGTCCAGCTGCAGGTTGCTGAGTGTCTTAAGGAAGGCGCCCTTCACCAGGCACTTCTTATGGTACATGCACCACAGCTTGCTGACTTTGAAGAACGCCTGGCACGTCACCACCTGCTCACAGTGTTTTGCTTGGAGCATACACATGGGCAAAATCGATGTGGTGGTACCTGAGATTGATCATCACCTTCACAACTTTGGTCACCTGGCCCAGAGGGGACTTCCAGGTACCCAGTCCCAGGATAGACATCTTGGCACCGTTGTTGAGCACACAATGTCCGGTCATGACTGCTGCGCTTCCAGACCCCTCCAACAGCCATGTCTATCAACTATATTGTTAAAGTAAACTAGAGAAAAGAAAATGCTATTAAGAAAATCAAAAAAAAAGAAAAATATATTTACTATTCATTGGGTGGAAGTGGATTATCATAAAGGTCTTCATTTTCATTGTCTTCATGTTGACTAGGCTGTGGAAGAGGAGGAATTGGTCTTGACTCCAGGTGGCAGAGGCAAAAGGAAATTTTACATATAAATGAACCCATGCAGTTCAAACCCATGTTGTTCAAGGGTCAACTGTAATATAAATCACCCAGTGTGTGGTATTTTATTATACCAGCACAAATGGACTAAGACACTATATAACATATAAAAATAATTGAATAGTTTTAAAATTTTATAATTCATAGAGTATTTATCAAACTCTATCTTTCCTTTGCTTTTTACATAATCATATGCAATATATGTCCACTCTGAATTAGTAAAGTTTGACATTTTAATCTGATGTTCTCTTCCTGTTCCAAATCTAGAGCCTCTTAGAAGAAAGGAGATTTGAGCTGGTCCTTGAAGGGCAAATAGAATTTGAATAGTGAGAAGAGGATGTTCCAGGCCCTAGGAAGGTATGAAGAATATGAAGAAGTGAGTGGATTGGATCACCTAGAATTTCCTTGACAGGCAAACATGAGGAAAGTGAGGCTAGAAATGTAGGTTGGGCTGGATTGAAGTTCCAGAATGAGTAATTCCCCTTAAGCGCTATAGCATTAGACATTGAAAATTTTTGAGTAGGAGAGCAATCCCATTAAATCAACATTTAAAAAGATAGATCAGCGGGCTGGTTGGCTTAGCCTGTAATCCCAGCACTTTGGGAGGCCGAGGTGAGTGCACTGCCTGAGCCCGCGGGTTCGAGACTCACCTGGGCAAATTGGTGAGACCTCATCTCTACAATAAATCAAAAATTAGCCAGGCGTGGTAGCGCATGCCTGTAGTTCCGGTCACTAGGAAGGCTGAGGCGGAAGGATTGCTGGAGCCCAGCAGGTCGAGGCTGCAGTGGCCGGGAGCATGCCACTGCACTCCAGTCTGGGTGACAGAGTGAGGCTCCAACTCAAAAAAAAAAAAAAAGATCTAGTGGTATAATGTATAAACTGTAGGAGAAAAGTAACTGGCTACAAGAAGACTGCTATTATAATGCAGTAGATCAAAGGTAGGAAGGCCTAAATTAGGGTGGTGGCTGTGAAAATGAAATAAATATTCCAAAGGAAGAAATGAAGGGAGTGACTATTCCCTACACATTACTCTCCCATCCTCCCCACTGCCAGTAACTCATAGAAAAGACTGTACTTTTCACCCTGAATGATTAAGAAAACGATAATAGCACTAGTAATAGTAATAATAATAATAATAGCCAACAATTCCACTACTGTGCTCAGCATACACATATAATCCTCATAACAATCTCATGATATAAGTATTATTATTCCCATTTCATAGGTCAGAAACCTGAATCAGAGAGAGGTTAGATGATGTGTTCAAAGTCACATAGTAATGAATGACAGAGCTGGGACTGGAACACAAGCAATTAGGTCTTAGAGGCTAATGCCTTTCCTGGTGGTCTCATTACCAAGTACTAGTTTTTGGCATAGAGCCCTCTTAAATTTATATATGTTGAAGTTTAAAAATGGTGGTAAATAGCTGCAGGTACTTAGAGAGTAGAACTCTAGAATTCAGACAAAGGATAGAGGATAGAGGACACAGAATTGAATGTCATGGATACCTCCCTCAATTGCCTCATATATTTAAAACCCTCCATTATTGAAGTTGGCATTAGAATTTAACCCACTGATTTTCCACAGACCAAGAAAGAAGGTGTACTGGTAGCAGGATCAAAATGATAAAGATTTTCAGATCCATTGGAAAAAGCATTGGCAATCTTTGTCACCCGACCTCTCAGTAGTTGGTGTTCTGCTTATCTTTTGTTCTCTGATATATTCTAATAATTAGCTGTTTGACCATGGACTGTTTTGATTTCTATTTGGTTCTAGGAAATCAAGTGGCTTATAATATTTTCACATCCATTCTCAAATTCCAACTTTTACCAACTGTTTTAGAATTCTGAAATTCTCAACATTTTAACACACCATAAAATTTCATGATGAGTTCAGATATCCACTCACTCATCCAGAAATCAAAGAGCTGTGTAGCATCATGGTTAAGGAACTGGGCTTTGGAAAAAGGCCTGAGTGTGGATGTCAGTTGTGCCATTTACAAGTTTTCTGACCTTGGGCAAGCTACTTTCAGTTTCCGAAAACACCCATCTCATGGGAAGGTTTAAGGATTAGGAGGGATGACATAGGCGAGTCATTTGTTACTATTTTCATTTGAGAAGTCGGTAGATTTTAGCTGCTAATACTGTCATTGTTAAGCGCATTTCCCTAATACAACATCTTCAACAGGACATGCATTTGGCAGAATACTTTAGTGGTTAATCTAACCACAACTTTGGAAAAGGAAAAAATAATACCATCACAAACAATTCATCATATCCAAAACAAATAAATGGAGTGCTCCTACAACTGTTCATACATACATAGTGTATTAAGAAATTACAGAATTAACTGCTGTAGATGTGATCAGCCATTACATGCCCAGAGATATTTGTTGGAAAATTTTTATTGGCATTTTAAATAATTTCCCCTGGGAAGGTGTGCAGTACCTCAAAATCCAACATACAAACACTGGATCAAACAGAATTCCATTTCAATTGTTTAGAAACATACATACATACATTGTAAGAGAACAGAGATTTTTTTTAAAGTGTCACTACTTACAGTGACAGGTGCTCTGTGTTTGTAAAACGAAGCTTTAGAAAGTCCTACCTTAGCGCAAAATAGTTCCCTTTGTAGAGATTTTGCCAAGGCTTTGTAAAGGTCAAACTGTTTGGTCACATTTCTTGTAATGATGCTATTTTCAAGTCAGTAAGGGACTAGAAATTAACGATTTTTGGTACACACAATAGCTGTTGAAGTTTACATAGGTATTGTACTGTCTCTCATTTAATAGTCACACAAACAGTGTGGGATAAATGATGATACCTCAAGTTCATGAGAAAGAAGTTGAAACTCAGAGGAAAAAAAGCAAATTATTTAAGGCACAAAGTTTGTAAGTAATGGATTAGCTATCCAAATCCAGGTTTTGTTTTTTTTATATGAAAGTCCCGATCTTTTATACCATACTTCTTCATGAAGCTCACTACAAACTTTTCACTTTAGGAAATATCGGTTGGATATCTTATTGGAGGGGAGGCTGCTGATGATAGGGAAGTGATATAAACATAGTTCAAGTGATTTTGATAAATTTTTATTTATGACCCAAAAGTCATAAATGAAAAATCTTGATAGTACAAGTCTTTATGTAGCAGGTGGCTCAGAGTATGTTCTGCTGTCTTTAAAATTTTAAAGTTCAAGAAGCCTTTGAGTTCTGAGTTTAGGAAAAGGGCCCTACTATATTTTTAGACTTACTAATAAAATTCAAATAAGATTAAAATATAAATACTGCAATCCCTGACATGACTTTTGAATAAAGTGGATGTTAGTTAGCACCTGATTATATGGTTTAGGGAAGCTCAGGAATATTATAAATACCTTAACCCAAATTTTACTATTTATAAAGTGATCCTATGAATGAATTAGAAAGAAACATACTAAAATAAGTCTTAATAGGTATAAATAGCTACAGTTGCCCTCAATACAAAATATTACAGACATTTATGTGCATATTTCCAAACATGCGCAAATATGCACAGGATTACTTTATTCCTATTATTTTATATTATTAAAAACTGTTTAATGCCATTCTGATACTTAAGAATGCTGTGGGGGTTTTTTTTAATTGTTATAATTCTGTGTTTCTTTATCATAGCTTAATCAATATTCAAACTAGAAATATGAAGCTTGTTATTTTAAATTAGCTATCTGTCACTACAGCTAATATCTGTAGGAAATATCTTTTAGGGGGTTCTTCTCCTTTTTTTAATGCATTACTTCAGATCCTCATAAATTCGCTCCTGGATTACTTCTATATTAGTTTCCTGCCTGAATGTTTCACCTTCAGGTTTTTTCTCTCACCCAAGGCCATTTTTCTACCAGTATTCTCCAAACTTTTAAAACTTCAAACTCCCATGAATAAAAACATTTAGTACACATGTTTTTACATGTATAGGATATATATAGTATGTAAAAAGACAATTATTTTGAAATACATTTATCAAAATATCTTTAACATGTGTGATGTACTTTTTATGAATGCATTAAATTACAAGATCTAGCGGCAGTCTAATAGCTGCTGTAATTTTGAATTAGTGTAAGAATAAATATCTTATGAGATACCTGCAACAACTATGCTGTGATAGGAAAAGATCTGTGTTTACTTTTGGTGATAAATCACAAGAATTCTAATACTTGATTTATTGCCTCTATTCATAATGGAAAAAATACTAAATTTCAGTTGAATGTTAGTGAAAATAAAAATGTAAATTTTTTTCAACTAAATTTTATTCTACACATGGAATGGACCCCCTGAAGGTCCATGGACCCCATGTTAAAAAAGAAACTTGTTTTCTAAAGGTTTATATCAGAAATAATTATTTACTATTATTGCCTGCTTTGGGGCTTCCACTATAATAATCCTTGTAATAATTAATGTAGTCTGAATTACTATAACATATTGGGCTAGTTTGTGTTTTGGTGTCTAACATGATGGAAGTCTTATTTCTCAGTCATATAACACTAAGGTAAGTGCCTCTCCTCCATGAGATAATTCAGGGACCTCAACTCCTTCCATCTTGTGACTGCATTAACTCCTGAGTCCTTGCTGTTATCTACATTCCACTGATGGAAGGGGAGGGAGAGTGTGAAGGAAAGCACACCAACTTCTTAAAAGACTTGGCCCAAAGGTGGCATGCATCACCCCCCCACACCCCACACCCCCACACACCTTTGGCAAGAATAGCCACATGGCCTCATCTGGGAACCACTTTCTCGTAAGGCTCTATACAGAAACACAAAATTTGGTTGGCTAGACAGATTTTTCTGCCACAATCACATTTCTCTTAAAGATTTCATAGATAGGCCGGGCTCGATGGTTCAGCCTGTAATCCCAGCACTTTGGGAGGCCGAGGTGAGTGGATTGCCTGAGCCCACGAGTTCGAGACCTGCCTGGGCAACTTGGTGAGACCTCATCTCTACAATAAATCAAAAATTAGCTGGGTGTGGTAGCGTGCGCCTGTAGTTCCAGCTACTCGGAAGGCTGAGGTGGAAAGATCACCAGAGCCCAGCAGGTCGAGGCAGCGGTGGCCGGGAGCGGCCACTGCACTCCAGTCTGGGCGACAGAGTGAGACTCCAACTCAAAAAAAAAGATTTCGTAGATAGATTAGGAAGAATGTTTTCCTCACATTATGTTCTATCTCACGTTTCTGAGATAGATCCTACTTGTTTTTGGTGGATATTTGTTGCTCACATTGTTAAACCTACAGGAAAAAACAAAAACACAGCATCCTTTGCTTTGCGAATGGGAGCGTTTAAACTGCAAACATAGGAGTCATCTTTGAAGTGTACTTCTCTTTGATTCCTCAAAAGTGATCTATCGGTTGCTGCTTCCTATTTATTTTATATCCTAAATACCACTTAAATCAGGACTGCCCCTGCCTGATCCTGTCGCCTTCAGTTTTGTCCTCCCTCCCAAGGCCATTTTTTCTACCAGTATTCTCCAAATGTTTAAAACTTCACACTCCCATGAATAAAAACATTAAGCACACACCTCCATACATGGACACTGATTTATTTACAAGTATAGATATTCTCGCTATTGTATTTATATCATAAGATGTTTATACAAATTTTAAGATGTTTAAATGCAGAGATTAAAAGATAAATATAAATGTAAGTTCTAAAATGGTATCCCCCATCCAATGGATCATTAGATAGATACATGTATCATTCTGGGTACTGTCAAGATAAGGAAGGCTATAAGTATTGGAGAAGTCACATAAGAATGATCACTTTCCTGAATGTTGGAGAAGCTAGGAAGTCCAGGTTGGTCTGGATGGGAAAGCCAGAGGACTAGAGAAATAGTAATCACTTTAGCATGAAATAGGAAAGCTGGTGGAAAAGCTGTAGTTTGGAGGAAAATCTGAGAAGCAACAGTTCTGACCAAAGACAAGGTCAGTGAGGTGGGAGTTTCTGCAGAGATCTCAGGAACCTGCTGTGTAGGACCATCCCTGAGACCCCTTGGCCTTCTGGGTATAATAATTTTTGCTTCACCTCTGCCTTCTAAAGCTCTCTAAATTCCTCTTGTGAGAAACTCTAATACATTACCCTACTGGGAAGGCAATTCTGAGAAATGTATTTCCCAGTCTCAGGAGATACTGCAGGTGATGGTGCCAGTTGACCACAAGCAATCCAATCCAATTCAATCCATCACTCCTTGGGGACACAGCCATTTCAGATTGGAGACTCATAATCTATTCTGGATTCAAAGTTTCCCAAAATGACCCTGATTTTTTCTTACTCAAAATCTTTCTATAGCTTTCTTTTGCCTCTAGTGGTATGTAATCATTTTAGCCTTGAAAATTTTTGTTCACATACTTATGTAGGAGCATAAATATATAAAATAAAACTTTTATATTAGTCCTTGGTTGAGCAGTGGAAAGTGTCAGAAGCCTCTTCTCCCCACTACCTTGCTTAGTACCCCTTCAGTGGAGGAACTTCCAGAGCTCCATAGAACCTATTTAGAAATCACCTCCCTAAATATTGACATTCAAAGTAACAAGCATGGCGTGTAAGTCCTCTCATCATCTGCCCCCTATCTCCAGTTTCATCTTCTAAGAGCCTTCAGACCATCCTGCATACTAGCTTTCCCAGTTTAATATTCTTATCTCAAAGCTTTTCCTTGGCATACCTGCTGCCCTTTCCTTGGAATGCCCTTCCTACCTTGTCCATCAGGTATGCTCTTATTCACAAATAATCAGTTCATCCAGATAATTTTTCTTAGCCATAACAATCCTCCTTCTATGAGTATAACACTTGATACAAAGTAGGATTCCAGAATTGTTGATTCCATGAATGGAAGCAGCATGAGTTGAGCTATCTCAGAAAAGCTTTCCTAAAATATACAGTACACATTATTCCCACTCCTCATTTCCCAGTTCTGCAGGCACTTAGAAAAAAATATATATAGTGTATGTATTTATTTTTGGTGTTCTTTTAATAGGGGATAGTTTTATGTCTCTCTGTGTATATAATTTTGCCAAAACTAAGAGCCTTTTTGAAATTTCTTAATGAAAGTAAAATACTTTGCTTTTTCAATGTTGAGAAAAATTGAAAATCATTGCAAAAGTTGACAACAATTTGACTCTTGTATTCATACTATGGAATTTAGAGGTCTCTATTAACTGCCCTGTGCTCTCCATCTGACTTCATCATCCAGCATTTCCCTATTCTAATCTCTTCCTCCAGGCTGGACAGTTTTCTTACTATATTTTTGAATAACATGTGAGATTTTATTTTCAATTTTCTTTTCTTATACTATTTCCTTTCTTAGAACATTCTGTCTTCCCCTTCTGTGCTACCTTTCTACATCCTTTCCAACAAGAAAGATCTAGTTCACAAATCAACATCTCTAAATAAATACTCCATAATTTTCTCTCTTGCTTGAACTTTATAACCAAATTTTCACTGCATCATTTCTTCTAGCAACTAATCCCACATTGCCTTGCATTATTACATAACTCTTTAAAGTATTTTTGTCTTGTCCTGAATTGTCAGAGAGATGACATTTTGCATTTTTTCATGTCATCTTCCTTAACTATCCCTTTATGCATAACAGGTTATCTACACTTACTAAAAAGTCATACACCTCAGAGACTGTCTAAGGACTAGGGAATTTTTAAATTTTGTTTGATTGGTTCAGTTATTCAGTCAACAAAAACTGATTTTAATATATTTGCATGAATCAATTAGTATTGCTTTAAATAATGGACTATAACATAAATGAAACCAAGATTTGAATGTCAAACATAGAATTGTAGTGAATCAGAATGGAACAGTAGTAGTCTTCATGAGTATTATATTGGCAGCATGAACACTGGGTTGAAAGTTGGAAAACATGGGTTTCAGACATGGATACCTCACAAACATCATTAGGACAATTATGTGACCTCTCTGTGCTTCAGTTTATACATTTCTTAAAAAAAAACCAAAACAAAGTATTGGATTTTGTCATTCATTTTAGCCAAAATACTACTACTACTACTACTACTACTACTACTGACAATAATAATAATAATAATAATAATAATAATAATTGCCTTTCGGAAACTAATCAACTGACTTAAACTAAGGAGATTATCTGGGTAGGCTCAATTAAATCATTAAGGGGCCTTTAAATGTGAGGAAGGAGGCAGAAGAGTTTTTGTCAGATGATGCAGGGTCAAGGAGACCCAACCTCGCATTGCTGACCCTGAAGATGGAAGGGGGTAAAGAACCAAGGACCACAGTCAGTCTCTAGACACTGGAGAAGATAAGGAAACAACAGATTGTTTCCCAAAGCCTCCAGAAGGAATCAGCTCTGTCAACACCTTCGTATTTACCCAATAAGACCCATTTTGGACTTCTGACCTCTAGAACTAAGAAACAAAAGAATCTGTGTTGTTTTAAGCCACCGGATTTGTGCCAATTTGTTACAGCAGCAGTAGGAAACTAATACACCTTTCATACAACAAAAAAGATATTTAGTAAAAGAAAAAGCAATCTATTTTTTCTAGTAAAGTAATATGTGAATAATATAAATCAATATGGCATCTATAAGCTAGCAGCAGTTACTTTAGGGACTCTCTGAAATCCTCATTTATGAAAAAAGAAAGCAGAATAATGCAACCACTTGTATACTTTCCATGCACTTGCTTTCATCTTCCTGGTCTCAGAAGATGTGTTTGTTTGAGCATAATAGATTACTACAGCATAGCATTACCAATACTTTTTTGTCTAGCAGTTTTAAAAATGATTCCTACTAGTAGCACATCCTGACTGTAGAGAAGAGAGACTTCAGGAACTCAGAAAATAATTAATTGAAATAACGCATTTATGACCCTTTAATCTGTTCCCTTCATTTTAGAGATAAGTGATTAAGCCCCAGAGGTAAAGAGACTTGTCTAAGATTGCAGTTTTTAATAGCAGAATGGAAAGTAAAATAGAATTCCTACCCTGTACTCCAGGCCCATGTCTCTGGCAGATGGTGAGAGGTGGGAGAATGGGAGGGAACAAGAACTTAGAGTGAACAGCAGTGGTCACATACGAGAGTTTGGACTTAACCAAAGATCTATTGGAAGCTAGAAGTCTGCGGTACCTTTTTCAATGATAGATTTAACATAAATTTAATAATTGGGATATGCAAATTTAATTTTGTAGGGGTGCAAGAATGAGAGCAAAGAGACCAATTGTAAGGTTGTTAAGGGTAGTTGTGGTAAGAGGTAACGGCAACCAAGATGATTGAAAAAAAGTGAATGGGTTCAGGGTCTACTTCTGAATTATAATCAGTAGAACTTGCTGATAGACTAGATGTCTCAGTAAGAAAAATAAGAGAATTGAATATTATTTCCAGATTTTGACTGACTCATGCCATACAGAAAAATGGAAGAGAAAAGCAGGGGTTCTCCTGTGTCTTTTAAATTAAACCCATCAGTTAAAAATTAATATACGATTTCCTGATTCTGTCCCTAAATATCTACTGATGTCTAAAGCATTCTGCTAAAAATAATAATATGCATTCCCCACTCTTATATAAATTATAACTGAGGGAAAGAGTAGGTATGAGTGGTATTGAATAAGAGGAGTTCAACAATGTCTATTTAAAAAGGCAAACTAGGAATTGCCATGAGGGAGAAGCTAAAAAGTGTTACAAGAGTCATAAGTGAGACTGTTTCTTACTGAACTAAGGGGGGAAAAGACACAATAGGGGAAGTTTTTTTTAAATGAGTCTTTTTGGAGACAGAGACAGCATTTCAGGCAGAGGGAACCCACAGGCAAGGCAGTGGGGAAGTTCAGAACATGGTCAAAGACTGGGAAATGGTGCATTTTAATTGTGTTTGGTTAATTCATCCAATTAACAAGTATTTCATGGAAACTTAGTGTATTCCAAGTAGTGTGCTATCTGATGAAGATTCAAAGATATCTGAGACCCAGTCCTGCCCTTAGGAGGTTTACTACCCGATATTGGTGTTGAATGAATTCCATGAACACCTGGGAAAGATATACGAAAACAAATACTTATTCACATATTTTTTTCATTCATTTAATAGGACATTTATTGTTCACTTACTATATGATTGTTCTGGGACTTGCACACTGTTTTGAGGCTTATATTCTAATATAAATGGATGTGCCCATGGAAGTCCTAGGAAAGGATTAGTAAATTCCGTCTGGTTTCAATTGGGGATGTCATTGTAATTATTCAGGAAATGTTTTACAGATAGGTCATTTTTTTACACTAGACTAGTTGGAGTTGGAGTTAAGACCAAAATATTAGGCAAGAGCCATATAATGGAGGGTCCATTATGTCCATCCCAGGAGTTTGGCTTAAATTTGGTTGGCACTGGGAAGTCACTGAGGAAACTTGACCACCTGAGGACAGAATTAGAGCTTTAATTTGACTTTTATTAATTTTATATAAGCAGAGCTAAAATAAGGAGAAATAGAGGAGGGAAGAGGAGTTCTGACCACCTTTCATCTCCTGGAGGAAAAGTAGTGACAATATGGTGTAAATCAGTGCCAATGTACACGGAAGGCAGGTGGCAGGCTCAAGAGACATTGTGGAGACTGAATAACAAAGTGAGGAAGCTAATTAGCTAGTCCTTCTTTGTTTCTACATTTGCACATGACTACAGCTTCAAAAGTGAGTGGCCTTATTGGTTAAGATGTATAGAAAATGAAACCCTCACAGACTGCTGATGGGAATTTAAAGTGGTGCAAACTCTGGAAAACTGGCAGTTCCTCAAAAGGTCAAACAGAGTTAATATAAGCCTCGGCAATTCCACTCTGAGGGATATACAAGAGAATTGAAAGCACATGTCCACACAAAACAAAATGCTGTAAATATTATAGGAATATTTACAGCAGCAACATTTCTAACAGCCGAAAGTGGCAGCAAGTCATCAGTTGATGAGAGCGTAAACAACATGCGGGATAGCCATAGAAAGAAATTGTAATCAACTTTAAAAAGGAATAAAATACTAATTCATGCTACAACCTGGATGAATCTTGAAAACATTATGTTAAGTAAAAGAAACCCAACACAAAAGGCTACATAATTCTATTTATTTGAAGTATCTATAATAGGCAAATTCATAGAACCAGAAAGTAGATTAATGGTTTCCAAGGACTAGAGGGTGGAGAGGTGAGAAATGACTGCTAATGGGTTCTTGGTTTCTTTGGGGGTGATAAAAATGTTCTAAAATTAGTTATTGGTAATGGTTGCACAAGTCTGAATTGTACACTTTCAAAGGGTAAACTTTATGGTATGTGAATTATACCTCAATGAAGATATTGTTTAAAAAGGTGAGTGACTTTAAGATTGGTGACACTATGACCAGGATACAATGGATACAAGGAGGAGCAAATGTCGAAGGAAGATCAATTTAGGACATACTGAATTTAAGGCATTCATTTATACAACATTTAGATTAAAATATCCATTATTTAAAATGTTCATCTGCAACTTTTAAAAAGTCATATTTGAGTATCGTCTGCACAGAAATGAATACTGGGACTACAGGAGTAAATAAAACTCTGAGGAAATGAAAAGATCAAACCAAGATAAAATTCTCAGAAATGTTATAGGAAGGCAGCAGCAAAAGAGAGAACAGAATTCCAGAAAGAAAAACTACTTGAAAAAAGGCTTGAGGAAAGAAAAAGACTGAAGCATATGAAATACTGAAATATAAGGTCAGTGTAGCAGAGACCAGAGGTGAGCAGGGAAGAAGACGAGACAAGATGAGTCATCAGAAGCAAGTTCATATAACCTTTGTAGGCAGGGATAAGGATGTTGGGTCTCTAACCTAAGGACAGCATGAAGATATTAAATGAAAACTGTCATACTTAGATTCGCATTTTTAAGCAATCACCCCAGTTAGAGTGTGGAAAATGATTTGGAGGTGGTTCAATCAAAATAATCTTAATGGGATTTGGGCTAAGATGGTGATGGAGGAGTTGGAGAGATTTGAGGAAGATTTCAGAGATAAAATAAGTTGATGATGATTGAATGTGGATCGTGAGGAAGAAGCATGTGTCGAGGGATGTGTTTCATTTTCTTCCTTTTTTGGAACGGATTGTGTTGCTTTTGAATGGGATAGAAGAGCAATCCATTGGGTATCAAAGGGAATGATGACCATCAGAATCCAAGCAGAGTTATAGAGAAGAAAGTTGTGTATACAAGAGACTGCCACCCAGCAGAGAGCTCTGAAGTGAAGGTAGCAATTAAGGAGTCATCATCATGTGGATGGTCATTGAAGCCATGGAGTGAATGAGATTCACTGGGGAAAGAGAATAGAGTGAGAAGCAAATAAGACCAGTCTAGGACCATGAGATTAATGACCACAATGAATTTATAGAACCCCCACATTTAATGGTCAAATTGAGAAAAATGAGCCAACAAAAGAGAGAGAAGTGGATTAGAGAAATGGAACATCAGTGTGATCCAGTGTCATGGAAACCAAGGAAAGAGAGGGTTTCAAAGTGAAAGGAGCCACTGGCAGAAAGGATATTTGAATGCTATTAGGAAATCAGTAATGATAAAGTCTGGAAAGTGTCAGTTGTGAAAATTCGATGTAATTCCACAGCAAAAATTTATCATAGATTAAATTATAAAACTCAAATCTAGACTCAACCTTTTAATGTTGATGGTTGTTCAACACTGTCTGTGAATGTTGAAAGGATCCCCTGGTGATGACTAGGAAACTGAGACTTAGTGACCTTCCAAGTAGTCAGCCATGACTCACTCACCTGGAGGGTGTTTCAGGAATGAAGTTTCCAAATCCCTAATGCCTGGCTCCTCCTTCCCGAGAAACTCCACCCAAAGAAAGCCAGAAATGTGGAGGCATGCAGGGAATTCTCATAATTTCTGGTAGTAGCTAAAAACAGCGGAGGTAATCACACACATATGACTCACCAAATATTTTGACAGTACAAAAACATATGCATCTCTTAAATAATAAGTTCATCTTTCTCTCTTTCACATATCCTACTTCCACTTCCAATGCCTAAAAGTTCATGCTCTAGTTATTGATGGCTGAAGATATAATTGGTCAGTGGACCAACTGGAGGGTTTAGCTAATTAGAAGTATAAAAATACTAGAATGTAAATTATAGCATTGTCCAACCACTTTTGCAAAGTTATCATAATCCAATAATGACTTCACTATTGATGGTTATCAGTGAGGTAGGATGATGATTTTCCGTTATTTAAGGTATTTCAATCCAAGCAGAACATAAACATTACGAAAATTTATACTTTCAGCTAGATCTATTTTACGTGCATTTGAAAGCTAGCTGTATTTAATCACTTTTTATTACATAAACTAATGATGTGGATAATGTTGATTTTTTATTAATCTCTTAATGGGTAGTTTCAGAGCTAAGCCACGTAAGTGTCCTCCTACAGTGCTGCTAAATGATATGATCAAAGTCATGTAGGAAGATGACAAATCATTCATCAAGAACTACAACCCTAAGTTCCAGGGAAGATAAAATGGAACTGAAAAGTATTTATAGGACCTCTTGCAGTTGTTCAAAAAATATTAAAGTATCTTTCAGTTTGATTGCACATAACTTACAAATATACTGTGAGTAAAAGCTAGACTGCCTTACTAAACTTCTTTTTTCAAGTGTAATTAACAAAGTTTGGCGTTCAGGATGTGTGTGCTTTCAAATTAATGTGCAGTGAGCCCTTACTTTTTTCAGAGGCCGTAGCTTGGTAATAATGTTTTTGGATTGTACAGACTCTCTACTTCTCTTTCTCTTTTTATCCTCTTCTTTTCTATGCTGCCTATTTTCAAGATATGTCAGCCCTTGTTAGTACTTCCACTTGGCAAGGGAGCAGAGAAAGGAACCGAAACTTAATTCCATTCATTTTACCTCTTGCTAGCAGCAGTGGTAGAAGATTTATTACAGGAAGAAGTTGAAAGTATTGGCTGAAATGAAGTTCAGGGAATATAGTATATTTCAATTACTTGAGTTCTCATTCTGTTCTTCTGCCAAATAATCCAGTCCTGGGCATGCCGTCAGCTGTTCAAGTTTAATTATCTCAAGTATGGGCTGTCCATATAGGCTGCTTTCCCTTCTCTGCCTGTTCTATCTACCCAACTTTGTCAGTAGTCTTGTGCATTACTAACTCAACCTAAAGGAAGACAGTACAGTGAAATCTAGCTTCCCACTGGGTTCGCAGCACTCTAGAAAAAGTGAGAAATTATAGAGTTGAAAATCCAGTCCCCCAAGATGGCTTAGAATCAACTGGGAAGCTTGTCAAAATGCAGATTCTAACTCAAGAGATTTTGGATAGGGCCTAAGATTCTGCATTTCTAACAAGCTCCCATGTGATGCTATTGCTGCTGGTCATGGGTCCACACACTGTGAGTAGAAAAAGCTTAGAAAAACCATGATAGCCCTTGATGAGCAATAGATAAGAATCCATTCTACCTTTACATAAGGTTCAGAATGTGGTAATAAAATAAAGATTCTCTCTGGATAGTTTTATTCATATACAGAACAATGATGTATATTTTGCTATAAGTCAGTGGGTTTCAAACAAATTTACTAAAGACAGCAAAATTCCTTTCTCAAAAGAAATAATTTATAAAACTTCAATATACAAAACAGACAAAAGCAGTTACATGAAAGGTAAATCCTTTAAGCCCTATCTATTTGGCCTCCCTCTCAGAGTTCCATAGTTGGATGTATCTTGGTCGAACTCTGTTTTCCAAGGGATTCAGATAAAACATCATTGCTTTAAGTCTGCAGTTCATACTTCCTAGCCAGTGCTACAAGGTAGTATACATTCATTCAACACATATTTATTGAGCACCTATTACGTGTCAGACATGTTGTGGAGCTTACATTCTAGCAGGAAAGACCGACAGTAAACAGTAAACAAGAGGAATGAATAAATTATATTAATTTAGAAGGAAATAAGAGATCAGGAAGAAAATAGAGGACAGAGGAAAAAGAGTCAGGCATGCTGGTATGGAGCGGGGCAGGTGCAACAGTGAGTAGGTGATCAGATGAGACCCACAGAAAAGGTGATACAAAGACTTGAAGGTGATCCAATGCTACAATAATGGTGTGTGAGCTCAGGTAAAAGGTTGCTGCTGAGACCCACCGTACAGGAGGTTGGCTTAGAGGCCTTCTAAAGAAAATCCATGCTAGTAGTTGATCTTGCATGTCTTGGCCTGGCCCACATCTCTCAGACCACAAGGAGGCATGAAGCCACACACTGATTTATACACCCTGCCATCTTGCAGAGATCAGTCAAGACTTGGAGTCAGTATCAGTTATTTATTCATTGTTATGAATAATGAATTAACCATCCACCATGCTGGGACTCTGAGCCAGGTGCCCAAAAAGCAAAGTCCAATAAGCTGAGGTCCTGCCTATTCTTCAAGAAGCTTGCAACCAGCCTGATGGTGTGGCTTACACTTGGAATCTCAGTACTTTGGGAATCCAAAACAGAAGGATTGCTTGAGGCTAGGAGTTCAAGACCGGCCTAGATAATAGTGAGACCCTGTCTCCACAAAAAATAATTTTTACAAAATTAGCCAGGCATAGTGATGTGCACCTGCAGTCCCAGCTACTTAGGAGGGTAAGGAGGGAGGATCACTTGAGCCCAGGAGTTTGAGGTTTTTGAGAGCTATGATCACCCCATTGTACTACAGTCTGGGGAACAGAATCAGACCCTTCCTGAGAAGAAGAAGGAGAAGGAGAAGGGGAAGGGGAAGGGGAAGGGGAAGGAGGACAAGAGGGAGAAGAGGAAGAAGGAAGGGAAGAAGGGGAAAGGGGAGGGGAGAGGGAGGAAGAGGGAGAGGAGGAGGAGGAGAAAGAAGCTTGCAACCTAGCCATGGGTGCACATGGAGAAAATGGCAGCCGCAAAACAATGTTCTAAATGCAAAATAAAGTCATATACCCGGATAATGAGAGTTCAGAGGGCATCAGCCCAGGCGTGGGGTTGCATAAGGCTGTCTGACATGAAGGATGCGCAGGATTCAGTGACAGCAGCCTGCCATCCACCTAACTGACTTACTGTCTGAATCATTGCCCTCCTATGTCTAAAACCCTTCATAAACATCAGGTTCTGACTTGGGTGTTTTTTTTCCCAGATAGTTGTTAATTGAAGTAAATTGTTACCTTCATATATTTCTGCACTCTGCACTGGTGAAATATTTTCTTCGTTTACTGAGTCATTTGTTTTGCTATACATTCATTGCGCATGACACTTCATCATGCTGAAATGCATTTTCTTGTTTGTCTGTGGAGTTACTCAGAGGTAATAAATGTGTTGCTACATTTTGTAAACTGAAAAATGTCTTTGGTGGGAGAGGAATAGAAAGAGGGAGGACAGTGGGGAAGGAGGAAAAGAGAGACAGGTGCACAGAGAGAAAGGCAGAAAGCAAACAAAGCTATGCCCCAGAACAGGGAGGAGAAAGCACATTCTGTGCATATGATACAGCATCCAAGCAATGCGTATATCCAAGTGATACAGCATCACTCCTGCCAGGAAGACCCAGGAGTCAGCCTGCTGGGAGTCCTTTCTGACACCTTTCTCCTGAAACAAGTTGCCCAAAAGAGGAACCAGATAAATGGCATGATAACCCAGCACAAGGGATTCATGTTTCCATTGAGACCAAACTTTTCCATTGAGAGATCAAAGAAGAAATCTCAGAACAAAAGTCAGGTTTCAAAGACTGTCACCAGAGCCATGCACATAGGCCTGGGTGACCCCTTTATTCTCACAGTCCCACACTGGTTTTTCCAGGGTGCTGTACTGACTTCCTCTGACTGTATAGGCTTCCACCATCAGGGTAAATGTTCTCCTGTGGGCTGACATGCTTTTTTCTGCTTGTAGAAATGACAACACTTTGCCCTGAAAGGTTAGCTCTCTGGCACAAAAGCGTAGTGTTCTGGGCATGGTTCTGGGTGCTCTTTTCTTTTTTTATTTTTCCATTTATTTTGAGTCAGTGTCTCATTCTGTCACGCAGGCTGGAGTGCAGTGGTGCAATCATGGCTACCACAGCCTCAACCTGCTGGGGTCAAGCAATCCTTCTGCCTCGGCCTTCCAAGTAGCTGGATCCACAGGCAAGCGCCACCATGCCTGACTGATTTTTTAGTTTTTTTGTAGAGGCAAATTCTCATCATATTGCCCAGGCTAGTCTCCAGCCCCTGAAATCAGGCAATCCTCTTGTCCACCTCCCAAAGTGCTGGGATTACAAGCATGAGCCACTGCGCCTGGCTGGGGTTCTCTTTTCTGAACACCTCCTGCTCCCTTGTCCATTTATCCCTCTACTTCAGACAGACATAGCAGCCAAAAATGGCTGGCTCACTTCAGTTTTTCTGAACATTAATTAATCGTTACCCCTACTGTTTCAGGCTGAAGAAACTACATCACAATGGTTCTTGGGACTGTCTTGTGACATAGATGGGAATAAAGCTAATTCCCGAGTACCCCCATTTTTCCATTATTGCAGATATCATTTTAGATTGGTGGCCATCAGTCACAGACTATTCCTCAGCATCACTGCAGGCAGGTGCATTTAGGAGGCTGAGAAGAGAAACACATACTTTTGTTTTTGTCCCTTTTTTTTTTTTTTAAATTTGGCTTTACTTTACAAGCTCATTTTTAGAAAACAGAAACCATACTGGACACGTAGACCGCTCATCCCATCATCCTCTTTCTGAGAGTGACATTGAGGGATGATTTGTAGAAAGACACAGCTTGAAGAACTTTCCCCAAGTTATGTTATATTTTAGCAAAAATCTCAAAAGATAACCCTCAAACATCCCTTGCTTCCCTTCATAACCCACTCGTGATGTATTGCTCATGAATTTATTTACATACTTTCCATGCTACTAGTTTTTTTACGTTCTGCCTCTCAAGAAAACGTGTTTCTTAGGTTTATCTCTCTTATGTGAAATGCTTCTCTCTCTCTTTTGTGAGTGTGCTAAATTTATCTCTTGAATCCTTTCTTCCAGCATTTGGTGAATATATCTGTGTTCTATATCCTATAAGATTTTGATATATGTATGTTTTTACTTAACACATATTTAATGAGCTTTTTACTCCTTATGGTTTTACTCTTTTTAAAAATTTTATTTTTATTTTTTTATTTTTTGACTTGGAGTCTCACTCTATCACCCAGACTGGATTGCAGTGGTCGTTCCCAACCACCGCAGCCTCGACCTGCTGGGCTCCGCGATCCTCCCGCCTCAGCCTTCCAAGTAGCTGGAACTACAGGCGTGCGCTACCACGCCCAGCTAATTTTTTGATTTACTGTAGAGATGAGGTCTCATCAAGTTGCCCAGGTGGGTCTTGAACCCGCAGGCTCAGGCAATCCACTCACCTGAGCCTCCCAAAGCGTAGGATTACAGGCTGAGCCACTGAGCCCAGCTGGTTTTACTCTTTATATTGTAAAATATAAAACCTTCACAGAACTACACACTTACCTCCTTGTTTATCTACTCATCCTTAACTGTGCTATCCCAGGAAGCATTCCGACTTTCTCAGTGATTGGCAGGCAGCACTTCCCACAAAATCTAGAATTTTTGAAGCAGAGATAGAATAATACTGTTTTGGTTTCAGTACTCCTTCTAATGATGGTCTATGTTTTGTTGGCCTTTTTGTTGCAACTATAACTGTTTACTGTGCATTATCAGTAGTACTTATTAAAATTGTTCCATAAATAATGAGTGAGTATTTAGGGCTATATTACTCCTTTGGAGTATGTTCATGCACCACATAATGATGTTTTGGTCAACATCAGACCGCATACACGGCAGTGGTCCCTTAAGATTATAATAGCATATTTTTACTGAAACTTTTCTATATATAGATACATAAATATTTGCCATTGTGCTACAATTGCCGACAGTATTCTGTAAAGTAATATCCTGTGCAGGTTTGTAACCTAGGAGCAATAGGCTATGCCATATAGCCTAGGTGTGAAGTAGGCTATACCATCCAGTCTGTATAAGTACATCCTACGATGTTTGTACAACAAAATCACCTAACTATGCATTTCTCAGAACAATTCCCTGTTGTTAAGTGATGCATGGATTTTCCCTACTGCCATCACTTTTCCCCTGCTCATACTGAAATGTATTTGACTTTTTTTAAAAAACCTGCAAATCCTAGAAAGATTTCTCTGATTAACATCTAACTGTCTGAAAGATTTCATCCTATCCTGCCTTCTAAGATCAGGTCAACTCAAAAACAGCTTGATTTACCTATTAAGTATTGTATCAAATAAAAATTAGTCATTAAATATATATATTTTTTGAGTCAGGGTCTTACTCTGTCATTGAGGCTGGAGTTCAGTGGCAGAATCACGGCTCACAGCAGCCTCAACCCCCTAGACTCTGGTGATCCTTCCACTTTAGCCTCCTGAGTAACTGGGACTACAGGCATGCACCACTACACCTGAATAATTTTTTATTTGGTGTAGAGATGTGGTCTTGCTATGTTGCCCAGGCTGGTCTCAAACTCCTAGGCTCAAGCAATCCTCCCTTCTCGGCTTCACAAAGTGCTGAATTACAAGCATGAGCTACCATACCCAGTCCCATACCAACAGTTTTTTCAAGCTCTATCAATTATCTATGATCACAGAAAACAAAGAAAACTGTATCATCATTAGACCCACAAATAATCTGTCAGTTCCAATCAAAATCATAATTGTAAGATCCTTCACTAGTCAACTTTCTGTTACAGTTTTTCATCTTCTTTGCCCCCGTCCTTTATCTTTTTATAAAAGAGTTATGAATGGAGTTTTGATCAGGGATTGGTTGCCATTTCCAATTTCCATAAAGGTGTCTTGCACTTTCTAAGGTTCTTATAGTTTGAGGTTTTACTTTTAGGTCTTTGATCCATTTATAGTTAATTTTTGTGTATGGTGATAGGTAGGGGTCTTGTTTTAATCTTCTGCATGTGGCCAACCAGTTTTTCCAACACCATTTACTGAATAGGTTCTCCTCTTCCCAGTTGTCAGTGGTGGAGGCTTTGCTGAAGATGAATTGGTTGAGAAATTGAGGTTTTGCTTCTGAAATCTCTATCCTGTTCCATTGGTCTATATGCCTGTTCAGGTCAAAAGCCCTGATAAAAATAATAGAGATGTGAATAGTTGCCCATATTTAGGCCAAATTCCTGATAAGCAAAGCAGCCAAAAATATCATTTGCTATTTTTAATGGTTTCAGAGCATAAAAGATACTGCTAGCTGTTCACCAAAATCCATTTTCCCTCCCTTCCTGGCATTCATCTAAGATGTCATTACAGCTCCTTTCTAGTTTGGTGTGATGCCATGACTGAATTGAAGCTCACTTCTATTGTATGGCGCCATTAAATGTCTGGGACTATTTCTTACCTCAGCTTGGTCTAACTTGACTAATAACAGGAATTACCTTGCTTAGAATCAGGTCTCTCTCAGCCAAGAAAGATGATTTCCAAAATCTAATGAGCAGATGCCCAGACTGCCAAGGTATGAAGTAGAAATCTCTGGAGAGAAAAGAACACTGCTTCTGTTATTACCAGCCCATAGAGTTTGTGATTTTAAAAGATGAGACGGAGCTTTATGTGAATACCTGTGGTTAAGTCTCCTGGTGGATATTACACCCTGAGTCCAATTCATTTTTTTTTTTCTCCCAGGCTGTTTCTCTCACAGTTTCTATAACATACACAGCTTCTGCTAAAGGAGAAACATCCAGAGAGTTAAGACCACAATTCTATGAGTTTTCACAAATTAATAGAGTTGTGTAACTACTATTGCAATAAAGATATAGAACATTTTTCTTACCCTCAAAATTTCCCCCGTGCCCTTTGCAGCCAACCACTTGCAGCCATTGATCTGTTTTCACTAGAATGCCATCCAAGTGAAATCATAAGAGTTTGCCTGTAGACTCTTGAGTGTGGTTTCTTTCATTAACAAAGAGCATTTTAGCTTCACTCATGTTGTTGTATCAGTAATATGTTTCTTTTTTATAGCTGCGTTGTATTCTGTTATATTGGTGTATCAGTTTGGTTATGCAACCCACAGTTGAGGGACATTTGGGTTGTTTTTAGCTTTTGATGATTATGAATAATACCACTGTAGTCATTTGTGTACAGATTTTTGGGTAAACATAGGTTTTGTTTCACTTGGGTATATAACAAGGAATGAGATTGCTGGGTTGTGAGCTAAGTGCATGGTTAACTTTACTATAAGGGACTGTCTAACTATTTTCCAAATTAACTGTTTCATTTTGCACTCCCGACAGGTTTTTTGGTAATTTATTCATTCTAATCAATGTTGCCATAAATTAATTTTGTCTATTCTGGAATGCCAAATAAATGGAATCATTTGTGTGCCTTTCTTTGCCTAGCAGAATGTTACATGTACCAGTATTTCACTCTTTTTTTACTATTGAGTAGTATTCCATTGTATAAATACATGCTTCTTTTGTTTATGTACTCACCTGTGAATGGACATTTGGGTTGTACGGAAATAGTAGTTACCGAAATCCTTAGTAGTTTCTCGTCTTTTTTGGTTATCCTTGATGAATCAGCAGTTCGTCCAATGAATGTGCTACATTCTGTGGGTCAAAAACAAGTAAATATCATGTAGATTTAGCATATCGTCATTTTTCTAATCAAGAGCAAGAAAAATCAAAATTTCTGATAAAATAGAGAATTGGAGTCAGAACCATTCTCTAAAGTGCAAAATTGAAGGTCCACAATCTCAAATAGCTAGAACTCCTACAGTTTGGGGCTATTATGAATAAAGGTGCTGTGAGTATTCTTGTATTCGTCTTTTTGGTGAACATATGCTAAAATTTTCTTGGGCGTGCAAGGGAAGGCCCCCTGAAAACCAGAATTATCTTTTTGGAGGGTGGGCCCCTTGTAGTACAGTATGTGTTCTAGGAACCCACTGGCATCAGTATACCAGCTGGCGTTGTTGTGAGATACTGCACTTAGCTTCAGTAAAATTTTTTTTGGAGGTTCTTTCAATGTGTTTCAACATGTTTGCCCATTTCATGATAGGAGATTTATAAGTGCACCTGCCCACCCTGCACTGGATGTTCAGTAGTTTTTGACCAAAACAGCATGACCCCTGTGCCCTACCCTCTCTGTTTACCTGATTTCTCCCTGAGTTACTTTTTTGTTGTTGTTTCCTCAGATGAAAAATTCTCTCAAAGGAAAACGTTTTGCCAGTGAGGAAGAAGTGAAACAAAAAAAAAAAATGGCAAAAGCACTAAAAGCATCAAAATCGGTGAGTCAAAAACTGTTTTGAGCAGTGGAAAAAGTGTCTCAATAGGTGTATTGCATCAAACAGAGAGTACTTTGAAGGTGACTAAAGCTTAAACATGTAAGAATAAGTACACAATTTTTTAATAAATAAATTTCAGGTTTTGGGGGATCCTTCCTCATATACCTAGGAGTGAAATCACTCCTCATATACCTAGGAGTGGTTAACTTTATTAGAAACTCTGCACTCAACTTTGTATGCTGTTTCTTAAAGAGTTCAAAATTGTGTAAGCTTCAGGTTTCATAGAGCAGAATAGTCCCTGCAAACAAAATGCGGCCAAAGTCACAGACAAATTCCCTTCCAGTGAGTTGTCAGAATACACATGGCAATTTTAAGAGCCATCAGTCTTGCTTTTCTTGGAAGAGCAGCATCCTGCTGACAGCTACAGTGAACTCTCCAGCAAGCACTACAGACCGGTGTTTAGAACATACATCCTGCAGTCAGCACATCTGCACTTCCAGAAAGTGGGAGCCCAGGTAACTCAGGACCTTTATTTCTCATGACTAACTCTCAGCCATTTGGATATTGCAATTAATACACTGCTGGGGCCTTAATATATTGGGATCATGGCATCAATTCTCATCTTCTCATGAAGGGCGTTGACAGAGGCTCAATAAGTCATTAAGATATATTTGTGACCCAAGTTCTGTCAATTGCCAGGAAATCCAGTGTCCACCTGCTTGTTCATTGCAGTGGAAGAAGCACTAACTGAGGTGGTGGGTTGTGTGCAAAAAGGACTTTCTGCCCCCCCTGCTCCTGGGTAAGGACTGGTCAAGACTTACCTCAGCTACAGGTTTGCTGCACTTACCAGAACGCTAAATACTTCCCCATTTCTGACCATGGCCTAACCCATGGGTCAGCTCTTGTTTCCCAGCTTTGCTGGATCACTTTGCACACGGTTCATTTCAGAAAATGATTCAGTGATGAAAGACATGGAGTTTGCCTGTGATTATTGCTGCCCTCTCTGCACAAAGAGAGAGCTCACCCCACAGTGTCCTCCAAAGAACACACCCCTCATGCTTGGGAACCTGACTACAATGGTCTGATTAACCCACCAGGGGCTCAGACAGGTTTTAGCTAGTGCAAATCTACCTGGGCACTAGTCTTTCAGTTAATCCTATCAAAGCTTGTAGGCTAGGGGTGGGATGAGATTACAAATCCAAACATATTTACACAGATGTCTTTTTTTTTTTTTTAGCCCTGCCACACAGCCAGGATTGCATTTACATCTTGTAACAAAATTACAATTATCACAGACCAACCCTGTTAGGTTTAAGACCAGGATATTAAGAAAGAGAGAGGGAGAGGAAGACAGAGAAAGAAAAATGAATGAAGCTTAAGTGGGACGGGTGGGGGCAAGGGGGGGATGCCTCCAGAGGGACAGGCTTCCAGCAGCAATCAGCTGAGAACAGCAGGTCTGTGTTCAGTCCATGTGGTTATTTTGTGATTAGGCTGGGTCATCTGTTTAATCAGATTTTCTGCTCCTCTGCTGTCCATCTTATTATGTCTACATATGCGGCTTAGGGTCCCCTAGCAGTCACAAGATGATTCAAAGTAATGACCAACAAAGCCACTTTCATGGGAGAATACTTATGAGGCTTATTCCAAGTCAGGGCTCTCTGACTCTGAATACCTGAGAGTAAGGATTTTCTTTCTCTCTAACTTAAGTCTTAGGAAAAGTCTAGTTTTCACACAAATCTAATAATGAAAATAGTTTCTTGATTAATCAAAAAAAGTTCCCCTGTAGGACCTAATCTAGTAAGTTTCCTTCATTACAAACAAATATTGCTTAAATCCTACTATGTGTCAAGCACAAGGCCAGCCAGTGGGCATAGAATGATGGATGAACTGATAGAAGGAATGCACACAGTCTGCACTTATTAGTGTTCATGGTCTTGGCACAAAGGAGGAATGCTTTTCTTTCACTGAAAAGTGCACAGGCGGCTGAGAGACAGGAAGTAATGTTTTGCATTGTCCTTGCTCTGCCAAAGGCAAGGTGACATTAGGACAAATGTTTTTTCTCTTAACAGCCAAGTGGGCTATGGTAATTCCTACCTGCTCAGTACATAGAACAGAACATTCTTGTGAAGTGTTTATGTAAACTATTAATATTTTTGAAGACAAAGTAAAATGATAGAAGGTCTTCATACCGCTTTTCTGTACTTTTAAAGTTAACTATTTGGGGCCATCGGCATGATGGGAACAATTTGTAAAAATAGTATTTTAAAGAAAATGTATTAAAGTCTAAGAAAATCGCATTACACAGTTGTACAGAGGGCAATCTTATTTCAGATTCCATGACAAGTAAAATATGGCTGTTTAGCAGAGAAGGCAAATTCTACCCTATGGCTAAGAACTGAAGTCCAAAAGGAATGTAAGAAGAAAATTTTACTTCTCTTTAAATGCCATCTACGATGGTTTCAAGCATGCCCTCAGCCGTTTTACAAAGTCATACACTGCACAAGGACTTTTTGAAGACCCTGTATGTGTTAAAGTGTTTAGGAACACTTCTAAGATAGCCTTATAAATACCTTCTACTTGCTCCTAAATCTGGTTATTCCTAGGACAGAGTTTCTCATGATCTGAAAGAAAAAAAATCCTATTTACCTATGAGGTCTTCTTGCTTCAGAATTTGTGCTTCAGAAATAGATTTGCTTGCAGTCAGCATTTAAGATTGTAGAGTCCATGTCTGTTTAAAGTAGAATGGAGGCCAGGTATGGTGACTCATGCCTGTAATCCTAGCACCTGGGGAGGCTGAGGCAGGAGGATTGCTTCAGCCCAGGAGTTTGAGACCTGCCTAGACAACATAGTGAGACCTCATCTCCACAAAAAGTAAAAAAGATAGCTGGGCATGGTAGCACATGCCTATAGTCCTAGCTACTCAAGAGGCTGAGGTGGAAGGATTGCTCAAGCTCAGGAGGCTGTTGCCTTCAGCCCTAATCATGCCAATGAACTCCAGCCTGAATGACAGTGATATCTTGATTCAAAACAAACAAGCAAAAAGTAGAATGAGAAAGAGAATGGCAATGATGACTAGAAGCTGCTCTTCTTTGGGAGTCAGTCTACCAAGGATGGCAAGTTCATGAGGTGAGCCAGCTGTCTATCAACCATATAACATCTATCAGTGTTCAGTTACTATGTGCTAGGCTCTGGAACCATACCCCCCCAAAAAAAATTCACTCTCAAAAGGTTAAAATGCTCTTTATGGTAAAGATTGCATGGCTCTGAAAGTCTGTGCTTCTTGTTGTCTACTAACAAAAGTTTTCCCACAGGGTGAGAAAGTTTAAGAAACTTGCATTACACAGTTGTACACAGGGTGGGAAAATTTCCCAACTCCTCCCCTTTGCTCCACAGTGTCTGAAATCTTCTCCAAGCAGTTGCCAGAATACCAAACACTCTCATGATATATTCTAGATCTGATTCCCTAAACAAGAGATTAGAAAAGCAAATATGAACACTGTAAGGAAAGAAAGGGAGGGTCAAGAGGTCAGAGATCTCTGCAAGCTCATACAAAGTGGAGCCCCACCTTCCTGTTGTGTGGAAACCGAGGGTGAGAGTGGGGGAGCGACGAGGGGTTGGGTAGAAGCATCTCCATTAACTAGATCCTGTCTCTCACCCCTTCTCTTCCTGCCGGCATGACACTCAAATTGTCCTTCCACCTCCCACTTTTTAATTCTCATTAACTATGGTTGCTGCCCCCATCCTAAACACTTTTGCCACCTGCTCTAAGACCCTCAGGCTTTCCAGATCAGACCCCGTCTCCCTTCAGATCCCTCTACCATCCTCTAGCTGCTTCCTGTACCTCCATTCTATCTCAGTCTCTTAGGTTATCACACTTTTCCTCATTCATATCTTGTGGCTAAATTGTGGCTTTATCTCTATCCTCCAAAACAGTGAGGAATCTTTCTATTGGTACCAATCTCTCCATTTTTCTCATTCTATACTCGATCACCAAGCCCTAGGCAGGGGTCAGCCAACTCCTTACAGACACCTCCAGACCACTGTTCAATGACCTTCCCTCCACAGCTGAAGAACTTCAGATCTTTGATGGCTCCAACATCTGCATTAGGCATCTTCTCACCAGCCTCTCCTCTGAGTCCCCAGGTTCACACCATACTCCATGGCATCAGTCTAGGAATTAGAAGTGCCAAACTTAAACTACCTATCAGATATTCGAGCTCCTAGTTCAACCCTCTGATAGGGTGTTAGGAAACTCACTATAGCAAGAGTCACACTTTCCATTTTTCAATAGTTCCAGCTATGAGAAAATTTGTAATAAGCTTGTATTCTTATCATGAATATTACTGGTCTAGTCCTGCCTTTTGAAGCTCTATAAAAAAATTAAATTGCTTTTCCTATAGGATAGCCCTTGGACCATTTGGAAATTATCATATTCCTGTGAAGACTTCTCTACTCCAGGCCTTTTCATTTTCTGTATGTAACACATTTTGAGGTTTCTTCTTCCATATAACTGCTCTTCCTGAACATTCTCCAGGTTGTACATGTGGTAGAACTGTACAAATGGCTCTCAGTGTGATGTAATTGATGGAAGTACCCCCTACCCTCCCAAGAGCGTCTTTCCATGAGCATAGCCTAAGAGCTCACAAATTTACAAAGAACAGATATTTATGTCTCTCAGTTCTCAAGGCTGGAAAGGCCAAGATAAAGGTGCCAGCATCTGGTGAGGGATGCTCTCTGTTTCTAACATGGCATCTTGAACACTGAATCTTCTTAAGGAGAGAAATGTTGTATCATCACATGACAGAAGGCAGAAGGGCAAAAAGGGGCAAACTCCCTCCATTAAGCTCTTTTATAAGTCAAGGAGGGAGCCCGCATGACTCAATCACCTCCCAAAGCCCATATCTCCCAATACTGTTGCATTGGGAATTAAGTTTCAACATAAATTTGGAGGCGATGAAAACATTCAACCCACAGCAGACTTTTTCAGTGCCATTTAGTAATCACCAGATTCCTTTTGTATATAAGCTCTTGTCACTATCCTTTAAAATAATGAATCCTAGAATTATTCATAGAATCTACAAAATTCCCACTGATTTTTTTTTTTTTTTGAGTTGGAGTCTCACTCTGTCGCCCAGACTGGAGTGCAGTGGCCGCTCCAGCCACCGCAGCCTCGACCTGCTGGGCTCCGGCGATCCTTCCGCCTCAGCCTTCCAAGTAGCCGGAATTACAGGCATGCGCTACCACGCCCGGCTGATTTTTTGATTTATTGTAGAGATGAGCTGC